>NW_028317852.1:810714-972857 GCF_062004578.1 Staurois parvus | reverse complement strand
GTACTTAATAATATTTTTCATACTGTCATATCCTGTTTTATATTACTGTATATTGATACAGGTCCTCTTATTGAGATTTCATGTTTGATTGGTTATTTTTTGATGCATTTATTGATATGCTGCACCTTTTTGGTCTATCTTTAGTGTAAGGTTTGTTTATCACCTTTTGTGCCAGCCACTCTTGTCTCTAAGCGCTTGCTGATTTTTGTATTGAAGACATTTTCACTTTGCTCTAGCTTTCTATCAGCATGTCCTTTGTTAGATTGTACGCATTGCAGCACAGCTGATTGGCTCCTCGTACTGTTTTTCTCTCCTAGCCTGTGCTCTGCTGTACAGAGACTGTGCAGGACTTATAATAGGACAAACAATGTATTAGTGAATACAGAGCTGCATTGATTTGTATCTTTTATACCTGTTTGAAGTTCAGCTTTATATTGTCAGCCTTTTGGTATGTGTTTCATAGAAGTGTACGGCACAATCATATTAAAATGCAACCTTCTCCACAGGTGTGTGTACACGTTCATAAAATATAAAGCTATTCCTATGTAAGCTTACATTCTGCACTAGAACAACTACAGTATTTATTAGTCATGACCAACTTCCTCCTACAAAGGAAACTATGAGACTGCCACACCACAGTTCCAGGCTAACAACGGAAAAGCACAGTTAAGTAAGAAAATGACACAATACAATTTAACGTGCACAGCTAGCTAAAGGAGAATACTTCCACATATCTGAAAGACCGCAGTTTAAATCCATCACCTAAATTAATTCTCTGTCTATGAAAGGTATGTTATACCCATTAATGTAAACTACCTCATTGAAAAAAAACTGTTACTTTAGGTGCTTTCAGAAGTTAACTTAAGATTTTTGTATAGACAGTTTTGCACATTGATCTTATTCTAGCAATATACAAAATCTTGTTGAAGATGTTTTTACAGAAATGGAATGTACTAAAATTGTTGTGAGCATAAATAGTGGCTTTATTTATTAGGACAGGGGGCACCAAGGCAGGTAACTGTGGCTATTTAGATTCCAGTATTTTGAAGCCTAGTTGAGTTCTGACTGGTTCCTATGAACTTCTGCATTTTATTAGAAAAGCTTAAATTAAACTTGATGTTTCATCCACATCAGTTTATGTCATGGCTGGTAGTCATCAATAAAGTTAAATTCACCAAATATCTGCTAAAATAGAAATATTCTGTAGCAAAGCAATATACATTCTTTTGAATTCACTAAATGATTGTATACATAAATTATTTTATTATCCAAAATGTTTACATGTTTATTTTATAACTGCATGACAAGGAGGAAAAGGGGAAGATTTACTAAAACGGGTGCACTCAGAATCCAGAAGAGCTGTGCATGGTGGCCAATCATCTTTTAACTTCAGCTTGTTCAATTCAACTTTGACAATAAAACCTGGAAGCTGATTGTTTCAATGCAGAGCTGCACCAGATTTTGTACTCTCCAGTTTTAGTAAATAACCCCCAAAATGTATCACTCTATATTAAAACGTTAAATAAACTGTTTTGTGTCATAACCTTAGATCCCTGGATTCGGCATTGTCTTTCAGCCAGAATGCTTGTAAAAGGCTCCATTGTCCTAGTGTTGTTCTACAATCGAACAACCAATTAAAATTACTACCTTAGGCATTTATATTAATGTTTCATGTTATGGCCTGGCAACAATTCATATTTCACAGAATTACAATAGAACCATTCACTGTCTTTGCACCGCTGAGCCAAATATATTCATTTCTTGATCATGTTAATAACTGTTATAGATATAAAAGTATTCCCTTATGTGATGAGCAGCAAATGTGTGCATTTTTATTAATATATACAGCTATATTATGAAGACGTGATTAAAATGTATGCATCTCCAAAAATCTATAGTGAAAAGTAGTTAAGATGGTGCTATACTTTAACCCAGTGTATCTCAACCAGGGTGCTGCATTAGGGTTCTCCCGGGGTGGCACAAGGCCAAGACCTAGTTTTCCCTGGATCAGAAAAGGATGAGAGGACTCTGTGGTTGGAGGGACCGGGACCAGGACCAGGGCCAGGACAAGGGGGGGTGGGAGGGGTGGCTGCCCTGGATACAATGGTTTACCGTAGGGATAGAGGTGCCTTCCTTCTAGTACAAGGCTGACAGGAGTAGTCACAGCAACAGTGATGTTGACAAGTGAGTGACAGCTGGGCGTAGGATCCCCTAAGCTAATCAGCCCAATATGGCATCTTTGCCCTGGGTGCTGGATGACCTTGTCCCAGCACCAGGAGGGACTCTGTGGTGATGAGGGAATCTGACATGATGGGCAGTCTCTGATGTGATGGAGCAACTCTGAAGTGATTAAGGGGCAGGGGGGGGGGGGGGGGTCAGTCTCCTGTCATGTGAGAACTGTGGTCATGAGGGACCTCTGATGTATAGGGGGACTTAGATATGATAGGGGCACATTGATGTGAAGGGGAAACCTCCCTTTAATGTGCAGGGAGGACTCTGATATGAAGGGGGACTCTGCTGTAATAGGGCTTCTGATGTAAAGTTAATTTCATCTAGGTGATTGTGTGCCCTGTCTCAGGCTCAGGTTTTCCAGTGATAAGTAAGTTTTACAATTTAGACTAGGGTGTCTTGAGATTTTACATACTTTTAAAAGATGCTGTGATTGAAAAAAGGTTTAGAAACACTGCTTTAACCAAAGAGCAAAAGGGCACTCAAAGCCTGCCTAAATTCTTTATTCCAGTAGTTACACACACATTTAAGGACTGCACATACCACTGCTTCATAACTAAAAACAAAATTTTCAGTCTGCCATGCAATCTTTTTTAGTTGGGCACTAAACTGCCTGTTAATAGCATTCCAATAACCAACTGAAGGTGCTCACATCACATGACAGGCTGACAACACTGTTGCTAATTGCATGCATTATTAGCCTATAACATGAAGTGTTATCTCTGGCAGGATCTTCCAGAAAGAACAGATTCACAGACAGATATTTGCTTTAAAAAAACGTGTTTAATGAAACATGATGCTAAAATTGCTTAAAAATAGACTTAGGGTTTGCATATTCAATAAAAGTCCTTGTTACAGATCCAGACAATCTCATTCTTTTCCACTTTTTGACTAAACCTTTCTCAGTGTTTCCATCATGGGCCATACTGACATGGATCTGTGTTTCTATCACAAGGTATACTGATATGGGTCAGTGTTTCCATTATGGGCTATACGGACATGGGTCAGTGTTTCCATCATGGGCTATACTGATGTGGGTAAGTGTTTCCATCATGGGTTATACTAACATGGTTCAGTGTTTCCACCATGGGCTATACTGACATGGCTCAGTGTTTCTATCATGGGCCATACTGACATGGGTCAATGTTTCCATCATGGGCCATACTGACATGGGTCAGTGTTTCCATCATGGGTTATACTGACATGGGTCAGTGCTTCCATAATAGGGTATACTGACATAGGTCAGTGTTTCCATCATGGGCTATACTGACATGGGTCAGTGTTTCCATCATGGGCTATACTGACATAGGTCAGTGTTTCCATCATGGGCTATACTGACATAGGTCAGTGTTTCCATCATGGGCTATACTGACATGGGTCAGTGTTTCCGTAATGTGCCATACTGACATGGGTCAGTGTGTCCATCATGGACTATACTGACATGGGTCAGTGTTTCCATAATGTGCCATACTGACATGGGTCAGTGTTTCTATCATGGTCTATACTGATATGGGTCAGTGTTTCCATCATGGGTTATACTGACATGGGTCAGTGTTTCCATCATGGGCCATACTGACATGAGTAAGTGTTTCCATCATGAGCCATACTGACATGGGTCAGTGTTTCCATCATGAGCCATACTGACATGGGTCAGTGTTTCCATCATGGGCTGTACTGCACAAACCTTTGGGCTGATGTATGAAATTAAGGATTTTTTTCTCAAACAATTGTGTAAATAATTACATCATTTAAAGTGTAAATCCATTCAAATTCCAACGAAGCCTAAACCTACTCCCAACCCCATTCAAAGACTATTCTAAAAACCTTGTGAAAGAAAAAATGTCTACACTTACCTATTCTCAAGCCACTCCTGTCCTGATCACATGATTGGGTCACAGTGCCAACTTCTTTGTAGGGGAGAAGCAGCAACAATAGCTGCAGAGCCTGGGTGATGGTGTCACCCATAGGCTTACTATGGGACATCTGTTGTCAGTTGTCCCTCCTCTACACTGAAGCTGGTGCTGGAACCCGATTATGTGACCGGAGCAGTGCCACTTTAGAATAGGTAAGGGTAGACATCTTTCCTTTACAGGGTAGCTAGAATAGGCTTAGACTTGGGGTGGGAATAGGTTTAGCCTTAGCATTTGACTGGATTTACACTTTAAAAAAGAAATAGATTTATCTTAGTAAAGATAGTGAAGCTAAGTTCACTTTGATCACTCAATCCAGTTCAAGGAAAAAAAGGAAAGAGGATTTTTGTTGGCAAGTGACTGGATGATTAATATGAACACAGTTTCACATTAACTAATTTAAGTGAACATTCACTTTGCAAAGTGAACAATTCCTCCAATCCCATCCCCAATCCCTTCATACTGCAAGGCGAGAGTGCTAACAACATTGTGCTGCCCTACAAGGCAACATCTTTGCATGGGAAACTTCTCATTTCTGAATAATGCCTTCCTAGAAAATGGTCACTCTATTTAAAATGCATATCTGGTTCATGGGTCACTCAACTGTTTACATTTAAATTGAAGATTTACAATCATATTTGTGATAATTTGTCAGCATTTCTCATGGGAGACACTAACTTTTCTCATTTGATTTTTTTCTTTCCTTGACTTTTAAAAGCATCCAATTACACAGCATGAAGAGGTCAAAGGGTAGAAAGCTAGGATCCTCTAGAAGGCAAATATTGATGGAAAATAACTCTGAGCAACAGCCTGAGACCAGTTCGAAAGCTGAAGAAGACCCTATTTTTAATGAAATAGCAGAAAAGATTCAAACTCTGTTTTCGGTAGAAGACACCAGTAGTGATGTATATGTCACACGTGATGACATGGAGGTACAGTTATTTCTAATATCAGCCATTCATAAATTATACAAATATAGTAATTTATTATGAGAGCGTCCCTGATCGATAACCCATAACCACAACAATGGTCGACCACAGTGCCAACTACTAAGTGACCATGCTGTAAGTAAAGTACAGTTATCCCCAGTAACCAGTCAAAAATAATCTTTATATTGACCTGGCTACAGCTGGTTTCTACACATAACTGCACTTGGTAAGTCAACATTGCTCTTTGCAGGATCTTGTTGTGTAAGCTTGTTACATTTATTTGCCCATGGTACAGAAACCTGTCAGTCAGATTTTAGAGCAATTAAATAATGAACGTTCTTTCTTTGTTTTCATTTCAACTCTTATAAGATGACTTAAAGGATAACTCCATTTTAGTTGGAAAAATATACCAAATTAAAAAAAAAAAAATTATATAGCATATACAATTGTGACACAATCCATATTGTAAATATAATATTTTAAAATGAACCTTTCCTTTTCAGTCTTCAGCACTGTCATTTTCTGTAAAATTTATTGCAATATGGCTACCTGGAGGCATTCTGTACACTGTGTACAGAACTCCCCCAAAACTGTGATTTCCTGTTTGTGTGACTGGCTCACTGATTTTTCAGAAGTCTTTACTAAAATACAAGTCAGATTTTAGGCATCCTCTGCAAAAATGAGAATCAATATCCAAAAAATATATAAGAACAAACAGCTATTTCTTCAGAGGAGAAACAGGTAGGAATCTGCAACAAGGTTTGTTAGAATCCTCGCACTATACTGTACATAGATCACCCAGAAGGGAATGTTTTTTTTGTTCTCAACAAAAGTGGAGTTACACTTTAAAGTGTATCTAAAGATGAAACTTTTTTTCTTTGGATGCAGTGGAGAAGTGTCAAAACCACTGCTCCATTCATGTTGCTATAAAAGAGAAAAAAAGCGCCTCCAAGTGCAGTATGCAGAACATTTATTGAAGAACACAGTAAGAAACACATGATGGAGTAGAAAAAAGGCTTTGGCATATGTTAAAGGATGGAAGATATGACTGCGTCCTTGATGTAATAGCCGTAGTCAGCGCAGGGGGAGTGACTCTGGATGTTTCACAAGAAGCCGGCCGGCATGTGTGAGTATCGGAAGATAGTGTCCAGGGTACACCCTGGAGCGTGACGTCGGCGTCAATGTGATGATGTGGGGAAGTCCAGCATGCAATGCCACGTGTTTCAGAGCATGCGCAAGGCTGATAGAAGACAAAAGCGCGCTTCCTTTTCAAGCATCCATTCATGTTGATGTCTGTGTTCCCATTGGTAAGATTCACCCTCCCTATATCTCCTGAGCATTGTGACTGTTAAAAAACAGAAGCCAAAGAAATCTTTAAAATCTTCAAAAGTAGACACCCATTCCAGTGACAACTCTTTAAGAAGAGTAAAAGGTGACATCTCTCACCTCCTGTTCTGTCTCTGGGGCAGGAAGTGAAGATGAATCTCCCCAATGGGAAACAGACAAAAAATAAAAAAAGAATCCCGATAGAGCACCTAACCATTCCCTACGTTATCCAAAGCTAATTTCAGCTATGTAGTCATAAATAGCAATGAGCAGTCAATTTACTTATTCTGCATGAAAGCAGAATTATTATTATTATTATACAGTATTTATAAAGCGCCAATAGTTCACTCAGCGCTGTACATTACAATGATGAAGACATGAATGATGTGACACCTGGCTGCTGCAGTAAGTCTACACTTCTTGCATTGACTGTTGTTCTTGGCCTCCAAAGGAAGGCGCAGCAAGTCATGTTCCACTCTTTTTTTTCGCTCTGACTTATTAAGAGATAATTGATAAAACATGGTCCGGGTTATGTCATAAAACGAGCAAAGAGTAATATAGCTATAGAAGATGAAGTAACCCATTTATAGCTCTTTGTTCTAAAGCAATTAAAAAAAAAGTGATTGCAGATTTGATGCTATGGGCTGCGTCACTTATATGCCATATAACTTATTCATTATGCTTGGGAAAGTGTACATACATAACTAAACACTTCAATTTGTGCTATGATATTATATTAATATTATCACACCGCAGTGAAAATCACATTTGTATTTTATGTGCATCAAGGCTTGGCTTATGTTCAGATGCTAGAGAGTACATTATATGACAAATCACACTTGTTAACCACTTGCCCTCCAGAGGATATACCCTTCTTCCTGACCAGGCCATTTTTTGCAATACAGCGCTGCGTTACTTTAACTGACAATTGCGCGATCATGCAACACTGCACCCAAATTAAATTTATGTCCTTTTTTCCCACAAATGGAGCTTTCTTTTGGTGGTGTTTGATCACCTCTGCGGTTTTTTATTTTTTGCACTATAAACAAAAAGACCTGAATAGATAAAAACAAACAGAGGGCGCACCGGCCTAGTGCATTACCTTAAAAATGTTTAATGAATGTAAATAATAAGTATTATACTCACAAATGATCAATAAATAAAAGGCACATCATAAAGGAACAGCTCTGTCCAATTCACACTGCGTGTCTATCTGTAGTGAGAACTCTGGACATCCAAAAGGTTTTCCCACTGGGGAAGGACAGCCTGCATAGCTTGGAGAGGAACCAGCCCAGCGGGAGGCCTGAAAGCAGTTCTATCCACAGCTGTAGGACAAGGACAGTGTGAGTACAACCCCATGGCCTATAAGAGAGAAGTCTGCTGGATGCACGTTATTGGCAAGTCTTCAGGGGACAGTTCACAGCTTGGTCTATCCCTTGTCCTGGGATCAAATACCGTAGCCAGATAGGCTGGTATTTTGTTCACTTAGGGGACTAAGAGCTCCTACAAGTTGGGAATTTTCTAAAAAAAATCCACTAATGACTGTCATGATTCCAGCTGGAACATAGTCAAATATCTGCCATTTTTGTAGTAATTTATAGAAGGAAATTGTCCTAATTTGTTATTCATCAATCAAGTTGAGCATCTCATAAGCAGTTTACCCTATCCAAGTTAAAATCCCTAATAAATTAAAAAAACCAAACCCGTGGACTGTTTCTTGTGTCTGGAAAAATGCTTGTTGCCTGGTTGTGCAGGATGTATCAGAAATTCAGAGTTCTTTACTAAAGAAAGCGAAGTGTGAAATTGTAACAAACAACAGCACCCAACAGTGAAAGCAAGTGGTAAGTTCCAAAGCATCATATGGCCCTTTCACCATAAAATTCATAAATGTCTCATGTCTTGTGGTTATGAAGAAATTATCATCTAATATGCCATGTTCAGTATGTATGCTGTGAAGCGTCCTCCGAGTATCTAATACAATAGTAAATTCTCTATACAATAATTGTAATATGCTTGAAGTAACCATATGTTTCTTAGGCAGCTGTAAACTATCTCCTATGCTTAACCACTTGCCTACTGGACATTTTTACCCCCTTCCTGCCCAGGCCAATTTTCTGCTTTCAGCACTGTCACATTTTGAATGACAATTGAGCAGTCATGCAACACTGCACCCAAACAAAATTGTTATATTTTTTTTAGACATATAGAACTTTCTTTTGGTGGTATTTAATCACCACTGGGTTTTTTTATTTTTTGCTAAACAAACTAAAAAAGACAGAAAATTTTGAACAAAAAAGTTTTTTCTTAGTTTCTTTTATAACATTTTGTAAATAAGTAATTTTTCTACTTCACTGATGTGCGCTAATGAGGCTGCAGTGATGGGCACTGATAGGCTGCACTGATGAGGAGGCACTGGTAGGTGGCACTGATGGGCATTGACAGGCATCATTGGTGGGCGTTGACAGGCATCACTGATGGGCACTGAAAGGCAGGACTCATATATGGCACTTATAGGCAGCACTTATAGGCGGCACTGATAGGCGACACTGATTGGAACTGTTAGGTGGCACTGATTGGAACTGTTAGGCGACACTGATGGGCATTGATAGGCGGCACTGACTGGCACTGATTGGCAGCACTGGTAGGCTGCACTGATAGGTGGCACTGACTGGCACTGAAAGGCACCTCTGTTGGGCACTGATATGTGGCATTGATGTGCACTGGTAGGCACTGATATGTGGCATTGATGTGCACTGATGGGCACTGGTACGTGGCATTGAAGGGCACTGACAGGTGGGATTGATGGTCACTGACAGGTGGCACTGATGGGGCTACACTGATCATCAGGGCACTGATCATCAGTGCCCTGATGAACAGTGTAGATGTCCCCTCTGAGGAATGCCACTTACTGGCTCTCCTCACGCGCTCTCAGTGTGAGGAGAACACTGCCTATAACTGGCATTTCCTTGATAACATGCAATCAGTTGTGATTGGATACAGCTGATCACATGACAGTGCCTGTGCCATCGGCTCTTTACTGTGATTGGTGATCCGCTGTATCCCAGGGACACAGCGCACCACTGATTGCCATGCTGTGTGCCCCTGGAGGTTTAGATTGGGAGGACATCATATAACATCCTCCTAGAATGAGAGAGCTACCGCTCGCCCATCATTTTCTTATATGGTGGGTGGGAGGTGGTTAAAGGGTCACTCGTGGGAGGGTTGCGTGGGATAAAAAATAATAATACAGCGTTTACAATTGAGATTCAAGCCATATTGCAATTAAATGTTATTAAAAATTACCTTTCCTTTTCAACCTGCAGTGCTGTAATTTTCTTTGTAAAATGCAATGCTATGTGCTGTATGCATACGCATATACACAGATGGTGTGCAGAACGCCTCCTGAAAATTTCATTTCCTGCTTGAGTGATTGGCTTACTGATTTTACCAGAAGTCTGCACTAAGATACAAGTAAGATTTTTGGCATCCCCTACAACAAAATGTAATTTTTGCCGAGATACTCCCTATGGGAAATTTTGTCTAAAGGTATGCAAACCTTGCCAGTTTACTTATTAGAGCCCTCCAGGTGCAGCAGCTAATTGATAATTATAAAACCATTCCCATACATATTCATTTTGAACATGGACACAGGCAAGCAGGTATTTCTTCAAAATAACAAAAGGTAGGAATCTGCAACAAAGTTTGTTAAAATCCTTGCAATGTAAATAGATCACCTGTAGGGAAATGTTTTTTTTTTTCGCAACAAAGGTGGTGTTACTCTTTAAATACTATGTAATTTGGTGCACAACCTATAACACATATGTAGGCCGGTGCATTATATTTTCTCCACTGTAGGTGGCGCTCGCCCAAAGCAGCAATACAGCTAGAAGGAAGGCGAAGGGAAACTGGATTTCTCTATGGTTTCCTGGTGCAGCGTTTCGGTTGGCTACACTGCATTCAGGTCACCTTGGTGGCCATCTTGAGTTTTGCAGTCTTTTTAAGTCCCTGCCCTAGGTTTTGGTGAACATTTGTGAAATAGTTACATAGTTACATAGTTAGTTACATAGTTAGTCTGGCTGAAAAAAGACAAAAGTCCATCCAGTTCAACCATTAAAAAAAATAAATGGCTAGCACGCATACCTGTCTGTCAGGGAGAGGTTCTGGTGGAGTAGTGAAAGCTCAGGGCCTACGTCTGCACTTTAGCAAGCTCCCTTTTGAGTTGGAGTGGCCAGGCCGCATTTGGCCCTCCTTGGCAGATGCTGTCTTCAGTTCAGGCCTACTACTACTGACTCTCTGCTACATTGACTTCAAGTTCCTGGTCAGGTGAGCTCCCCCACGGAGCTGTTGCACTGTTTTCAAGTTCTTCAATACATTGGTTCCTGCATTCTGGACCACTGCACCGCACCACACTGCACCTACCCAACAAATATTGCAATAATACTACTGCACAAAAAGAATACAACATTGTGTAACTATATGCGCATGGATCACACAACTCATGCAGTATAAGTCTAATGTATCATGCCAGCTGCTCATGGACTTTTCTGTTGGAGATTGGATGATTTTCAAAACTATAAAAGTATGGCGGCAGCTATCAAAGTCACTGCTAACATTCAAAGCTAGCGGTAGGAAAATCAATTTGAAAGATTAAGCACTTGGACCAGTTGGTGGATATCTGTAAATAATTCTTTATCTTCCAATTTATTTGCTGGTCCAGATTGCAAGATTTTTGTGGTTTATTATTATTTTTTTTAACTTGAAAAAAACTGCTCCTTTTCTATCAACCTTCCTGCTTGTTTTTTTTAAAGTAAAATGTGGCAAGGCTGTCAGTATTTCAAAGTATGTACATGTTTCAAGACATTCATAAATACATTTATAAAGAATATATTGCATGTGGCTCATGTACTTTAGGTTTACTGATGCTTTATACACAGTATTTATCTGGCTATTAAATCAAAAGATCTGAGCAAACATCCTCAAAGTTCATCAGAGTACATTCTGACACATTGGAAACACATTTGCATTTTTGCCTGATCTGTTTTTAACACCCGGTCACATCAAGCCCGACTTTGAAATTGTGTGACTTACAGTGAAGTCGCACAATTTCAAAGTCAGGGGACATGCCGATTTCAGGTGTGAATTGCAAGACATCTTACAGATGTCTATGCAAATTGCATGAAAAGTAGTACATGTACTACTTTAGAAATCGGTGTGGCTCTGACCAAGTCGGAATCGCACCGATCTGACCACTGTAATTGCGGACAATAGGATGCGACTTGGCATATGATTTGCAAGTTGCATGGGATGTGAATCGCATGCCAAGTCACACTCAGTGTAAAGTGATTCTAAAGGTTGTAATTTAAAAAAAACCCAAAAAACCCATGTTATACTTATCTGCTCTGTGCAATGGTTTTGCACAGAACATTCCTAATCCTCTTCTACTCGGGTCCTCTGCTGGTGGTCCTGCCCCCCCCCAGTTGCGCACCGACCAATTTGCAATGGGGGCACTCAAGCAGGCTCGCTCAAAACCCCACTCCTGTGATTGAACATTGTCACAAAAAGAGTGAGGCTCGGCCCTGCCCCGCTCTTTCTTCGCCTGTTCACTGGCTGTGAGTGACAGTAGCAAGAGCTGTGTGAGCCAATAAGGAGAGAGAGACATCAGGGGATTGAGATGGGGCTCAGGTAAGTATAAGGGGGGGCTTACTGATTTTCCCAGAAGTCTGCAATAAGATACAAGTCAGATTTTTGGCATCCCTTACCACAAAATGTAATTTTTGCTGAGATACTCCCTATGGGAAATCTTGTCTAAAGGGATGCTTCACTCAGAAGATTTTTTACTCTAATGCATAGGATGCATTAAGATAAAAAACTATCTGTCTTTAGAACTCCTTTAACTCTGTTGTTTACTCTAAGGTCCTTGAAGAGGACACATGGCCACAATTAGATTGTTTTACTTTAGATTGTGGACAGGGGTGGACTGACACCTCATGGGGCCCCCAGGCAATAGGAAATCATGGGGCCCCTGTGTCCTTGCCCACACTCAAACCACACCCAAAAAAGCCTATGAAAGGTACCAGGGGCATCTCATGGGGCCCCCTACTGACCCCGGGCCCTCGGGCAGTGCCCGAGTGTCTAAATGGTCAGTCCGCCCCTGGTTGTGGAAAGGGTTCTTTACTTTTGGAAATAGTAGAAATGTGGAACTCCCTCCACCAGGAAGGGTTACTAGCTGAAAGTGTTGACAAAACCTTTAGATGTCTTCCTCAGGACGCAGAATACACACCTAAGATGAACTGGATGGACTTGTTTTTTTTTCATCCTTATCAACTATGTAATTATATATTAAATGGAAAAACTCAGAGCACAGGAAGAAAACAGATTTTTTCCTAATATAATATACTCATGGATGGAATTAATTTGTAAATATTATTTTATTAACTTGCAAATTATTTATTTCAGAAAATCAGTGAAGTTATTTTCTGCACTGTTGAAGAGTTGGAGCTTCTTTTTGATGAGCTTAATACTGATGGGAAAGAATACTTGTCTTATGAGGAATTCACTTTAGGACTAAGTAAGTAAAAAAACAAATTTTGTTTTAATGCTAAACTCAAAATCCAGTTATGTATTTCTTAACTATGTCAGTACCAGCATGCTACCCCCCCCCCCCCCACCTTCCTTTCAAGGAATTTGTTTAGTTCATAGTGCTGTAACAATTTGACTGACAATTACTCGGTCATGCAACACTGCATCCCAATACATTTTATAGCATTTTTTGAGACATACAGAACTGTATTTTGGTGGTATTTAATAAATGTTGGGTGTTTTATTTTTGCCATATAAAAGAGAAAAGACTAAAAAAAAAATAAAAAAAAAAAATTATCTTACTTTCTGTTATATCTAATAAAAATCCTATGACAGTACATACTCTAAAATGCTGTAATTGTGTGCACAAGTTTTTGAAAATAAAGAAGCATGCTGGTATTGAGTTGGTTAAGGCTCACTTAACCTTTGTAAATTACCAGTTCAAATGTAAGTGCAGCGCTAAAACTGAGAAAACTGAGAAAAGTGAGAAATGCAATCATAAAGTGTTTATGTGAATAGAAGTGTTCATACAATATTCCAGTGAAATACATCAAATGAAACGTCTCAGATCACATAGAATCATAAAATCATAAAAAAATCTAAAATTCTGAATAGAAATAGTGGATAGTCTGTGGCACTATAGGTCACAGAAGTGCCAAGTGATACACTGTATGTGTGCTTATTTAGGAATAATGGTGATTATACATATAAATACCCACTGACTCCAAGTGAAAGTCTTCTGTTGTTAGTGAAAGTTCCCTGGAAATTGCATTGCATGGAAATAAGCCCAAAGCACTTGAAGCCCCCCACAAATCCCAGGATCATTTCACTTTGCCTGCCGGCTCCCACCCCAAAAAATCCTATAATTATTGGTGGTCAGTGGTGTTTTAAACCCCCCCCCCATGGGGGTCCCAGAAGTGATTGAGTCACTGCAGTGCAGGGGATGCTGAAGGAATGGAAGTGCGAGGGTCATTTGCAGGCAGAGGAGGGCACTGGATGCACAGAAGGTAACTAACAGGATGCCCCCTAACTGGTTCCCCTAAACAAACAGATAGCACCTCTACCTGTTTAGTGTTCTGTAAACACTCTGCTTTTTCACTCAGAAGCAGGCTCCCATACAGGGGTGGACTGACAACTCATGGGGCCCCCGCGCAATAGGGGATCATGGGGCCCCTATGTCCTTGTGCAAACTCAAAAAAGCCTATGAAAAAGGTACCAGGGGCATCTCATGGGGCCTCCTACTGACCCCGGGCCCTCGGGCAGAGCCCGAGTTTCCAAATGGTCAGTCAGCCCCTGCTCCCATAGTACATAGAGTGAAAGGGAGAATCCTGAGCATCAGTCTGCTCATATACTGTATAAAGGGTGTGCACAGCTGAGAACACACTTACTGACGTAAGGTGGCTCCTATGTCTATAACAAACCTAGTCATCCATGAAGATCAGCAATGTCAGTCTGGGGAGAGGGCATTGTCAAATGCACTTGCAGATTTAACCACATCAATATTGGGCACTTTTACCCCCTTCCTGCCCAGGCCAATTTTCAGCTTTCAGCACTGCCACACTTTGAATGACAATTGCACGGTCATGTAACACTGTACCCATATGACATTTTTATCATTTTTTTTTCACACAAATAGAGCTTTCTTTTGGTGGCATTTAATCACCACTGGGTTTTTCATTCATTACTAAATAAAACAAAAAAAACTGAAACTTTTGAAAAAAAACCCACTTTTCTTTGTTTTTGTTATAAAATTTTGCAAATAAAGACAATTTCTTCATAAATGTATGTCAAAATGTAGTCTGCTACATTTCTTTGGTGAAAATAATAAAAATAATAATAATAATAATAATTTAATTTGTTTCTATCATTTTTTTATTTTTTATTACATTATTTTTTTTTTGTATTTTTTTTTCCAACACACTGTGACCAAAGCAATACAATGTTACCATAGTAACATTGAACTACTCTGGGCAAGTGATCAGGATTTTTCTTTTTTTTTTTTTTTAGCACGTTATGATTGCTAATACCAATGTATTTCATTGATATTTGCAGAATGAAATGTATTCATTCAGTCTTCTGTTGTGATTAGCTGTGATTGGGCAAAGTTGATCACATGATACAGATGGGCTGTGAATGGCCTTGTCTGTACCATGTGACTGCTTTGACCAGTCACAGCTAACAACTTAATTGTATACAATGGATGGCATGACAGGAAGCCATCCATTGTATACAATTGACATGTGATCTGCTGTGATTGGTCACAGAGGTCACATCATGACACTGGCAACGGGCCGGTTTAGTAATATGTCATCGTCTGTGTCCCGTTGACATGCCATACTCCAGCTGTTTTTACAGCAACAGTTTTTCCATTTTGGGATAAAGGTTTTTGCATAAATAAATAAAAAGCTGATCCTTTTAAACACCCCTCAGTATTAAATGATATGTCTCACTTTGCCACTTTTTCTGGACTGCTTGGACAGTTAGAGGAAGCTGAAATATAACAGACTTACTGGTCAGATTACCAGGTGAAAATAAAGAAAAAAAGTGAAGACCATTGTAGCCAACTATCTGTAGCACTAATCAAAGGAACATTTCATTAGATTATTAGACCAACTTCTCTGGAATAGGAACAGCCATAGATGTATTGAAATTTGACTGGTCCCTGCTGAGCTTGTCTGAATCTTGATCCATCTATGGCCAACTTTAATCTGCTTTCTCCTCTTATCAGCATGTTCCTTGCCAGCACATGGTCACTGCAGCACAACTAACTGGCTGTGCTGCTTAGCCCTCCTGTGGTCTGAGCTCTGTTGGAAAAGGCACCGAAAGAGAATCTGGGCATAAGTCCAAAGAAACATGTAATCAAACAATAGTCCACTCAATCCCACTCTGACCATATCATTTGTGACCAAGCGACAAAGCAAAAGGTGCTTGTGCTTCTATAAATAATTAGACAGGTGCCAGATTTTAATCACAATGGTGTTCCAGATGTCCCCACATGGACTTGTGCTCGTCACAATGTTATGACCTACTATTTCTAGATAGGTCATGCTGTGCCTTTGGGTCAGACCCCACTATAAAGTTCACCATCCAGACTGTACCAGTATCCAAACTCCAAATCTTCCTCTTACCATATTGCACTGCTCAGGAGAAACAATACCATAGGGAGACTTTCACTGCTCGAAACATCTTACTTGTCACTGGAGGTGACAGCAACCAGGAAACCATGACTCAACGCGTTGCATCCTGATTGGATGTCGACAGGAAGCTAAGGAAGAAAGCAGGACTTTGCCTTTGAAACTCGCCTCTTTGAGGCTCCAGCATCTGTGACAGCTTTCCTGACAGCTCACTGAAAGGTATCAGCAGCAGCACTTCGGCTCCGGTCTGCTCCAGCAACAGTTTACAGACACAATTCCCTTCCGCTTGCCTGTACCTGCACAGTGTATTTCAGGGAATGGCTTGGTTTCTGGGATGCTTGTGAGTGCAACTTACATTTGGTTTTTTTTTCATTTATTTCATAACTACCCACTGCTGCTTGACACCTCTCTCTCTCTAAAGTCAAGTAGTTTTTTCCCTTAATGCATTGTATGCATTAGGGTAAAACATATTTCAGTACCTGCTTCTCCTCTACCTAAACACTTACCTCAATCAGTCCTGCACTGTGCTTGTCTGCAGGTCTTTTCTCTCCTCTCCTATCTCACATAAGCTTGTCTGAGACCCTTTGGCTCCTGCTGCTGTCACTACTAGAGAGATAGCTCACACATGTGCCACCATAGGAAGCAGCTTCCTATGGTGGTACACAGAGAAGTAGAGGTGCCAAGTGTATCGGCAGGGGACCCCAGAAGAGGAGGCTTGGGGTTGCTCTGTGCAATACTCTTTCACAGAGCAGGTAAGTATAAAATTTTTTATTTTAGTAAAAAATATGTACCTTTACAACAGCTTTAACCCCGGCCCTTTAAGGGTTTCAGAAGCCGGGAGGCGGGGCAGGGTTTAGGGTCAGGTGACCGCTGTGACACGCCATCACGGCGGTCACATGAAAGAGGAGATCGGGACCTTTCCGTGAGTACAGGACATGTGTGCTGGGTGCACGCTGGGCACACGCTCTCAGCACATATGTTCTTTTTTAATAGAACGCAAATGTGCGGCCACTCGGTGTCTAGACCCAGATGCCGGGAGGCCGCACATTTGCATTCGGCCGGTGTGAAGAGGTTAATAAGATCATTTTCTGTACTTGCAGAGAATGTACTTAGCCTTAAAAGAGAAAACGAATGTTGCCATCGCATATAAGGACTATGCCGTACATATATAACTGTCCTAGTTGGCAAGTGGTTATATCAGGACCATGGCTGCAGCTGGAGCAGCCATGATCCTGGTATTGTTTTTTACAGCTGGTGGATCAGATCAAGCAGATTGGCTTTCATGTAAAAGTGATTCAGGTGACTAACATTTTTGCAGAGCTCTAAAAGATCTTTCTCTTCTGTCACCCTCCTCGGGCTGAGAGATGGGAGAACCTGAGACCATAATAAGCAATCAAGATGGCTGCCCACAGAGGAGATGAAGGAACATCCTCTCTGATCCTGGAAGCAACAAGGATTTTGTCACTTTTGGTTTCAGAGCTGTCATTTCCTGGCTGTTATAACTAGGGTAGCATCTAACCAAGCATGATCTGTGCTTGGTTAGTTGCTTTGGAGGGCAGGGAGGACTTCATAATAGACCCCTGATGTCTCCATAAACAGTACCTGTCACGTGCCAAAAGATATCACAAGGGGGCTTGTTTACCCCCTTGTGAAAGCAAAAAAGTTAAATGAAAAAAAAATGTGAAAACTTAAAGAACTTAAATTACATAAATAAAAGTAATAAAGAAAAATTAAAAGCACCCCCATTTGCCGACACATACACAAAATGTAAATGCAAATATGTAGGTTGGCACACATATGTAAACGATGATTACACCACACATGTGAGGTATTGTCACAAACGTCAAAATTAAAGCATTAACTCTAGGGCTTCACTTAATTTATAACTCTATACTAGTAACCTGTAAAGCAGTGGTCTCCAAACTGTGGCCCGGGTGCCGGATGTGTCCCTTTGCTTGCTTTTATCCGGCCCTTGGGGCACTATTCTATCCACTGACTCCATAAACGGGACATAATTTCTGCCACTGAAACCAACAATGGGGCACAAATCCTCCCATTTACACAAATTATAGTATACAATTCCACCCAATATCACCAACAATGGGGCACTATTCCTCCCAATGACATCAATGATGGGGCGATATTTCTCTTGCTGACACCTACAATGAGGCACAATTCCTCCCAAAACCGCAAATGATAGGGCACAATTCCTTCCACTGACACCTAAAGTTGTGTTCAAAATAATAGCAGTGTGCTGAAAAAAGTGAATAAAGCTCAAAATCCTTCTAATAGCTTTATTTCCATACACACAAATGCATTGGGAACACTACACATTCTATTCCAATTCAAAACATGAAGAAAAATATATCAAATTTGTATTGTTCCTCTAAAAAAAATGAAGAAAAGTGAATATTAGACTGTTCAAAAAAATAGCAGTGTTTGTATTCTTCTTTACAAACTCAAACATTCACTATATAAACTGAAAAATGTTTGAAGATTTTGCTTTCCTTTGAATCACTTAATTAATATTTAGTTGTATAAGCACTGTTTCTGAGAACTGCTGTACATCTGTGTTGCATGGAGTCAACCAACTTCTGGCACCTGTGAACAGGTATTCCAGCCCAGGATGATTGGTCTACATTCCACAGTTCTTCTCTATTTCTTGGTTTTGCCTCAGAAACTCCATTTTTGATGTCACCCCACAAGTTTTCTATTGGATTAAGATCCGGGGATTGGACTGGCCACTCCATAACGTCAATCTTGTTGGTCTGGAACCAAGATGCTGCACGTTTACTGGTGTGTTTGGGGTCGTTGTCTTGTTGGAACACCCATTTCAAGTGCATTTCCTCTTCAGCATAAGGCAGCATGACCTCTTCAAGTATTCTGATGTATTCAAAGTGATCCATGATCCCTGGTATGCGATAAATAGGCCCAACACCGTAGTATGAGAAACATCCCCATATCATGATGCTTGCGCAACCATTCTTCACTATCTTCACAGTGTACTGTGGCTTGAATTCAGTGTTTGGGGGTCGTCTGCCAAACTGTCTCTGGCCACTAGACCCAAAAAGAACAATCTTACTTCAATCTTATTTGTTTTAATTGTAACAGTACTCAGAGGTAGGTAACTTTAGAGTCTGAGTCCTTGCCATTTTGGCTATTCTTCTATCCATTGGAATGGTAGTTTTTTGCTTTCTTCCACGTCTTTCAGGTTTTGGTTGCCATTTTAAAGCATTTGCGATCATTTTAGCTGAGCAGCCTATCATTTTCTGCACTTATTTATATGTTTTCCCCTCTCCAATCAACTTTTTAATCAAGGTACGCTGTTCTTCTGAACAATGTCTGAAACGACCCATTTTCCTCAGAATTTCAGAGAGAAATGCACTGTAACCAGCATGTACAACATTTGCTGCCTTCCTTCCTTAAATAAGGGCAATAATTGCCACCTGTTTTTCAAAGAATGAATAACCTCACTAATAGAACTCCACACTGCTATTATTTTGAACATGCCCCTTTCAATTAGTGATTCAATTACACAGAATCAGCAGCATGCATGTCATGTCTGTTGAGTCTGTTGGATTTCTATTACTCTACCGTAAAAAAACGTAAAAACAGTTCCCCCCAACAGTGATTGATCAGGTTAGTGATGTCTGACTGCTATTATTTTAAACACAACTGTACATTGGGACACAATTCCTCTCACTGAAACCAGTGCTGGGATACAATTCCTTTCAATGGCACCAACCATGGGGCACCATTCCTCCAATCAACACCAGTGGTGGAGCACTGTTCCTCCCACAGACACCAATGACAGGCCACTATTCCACCCACTGGCACCAACAATGGGCCACAATTCCTTCCATTGACACCAATGATGGGGCACTATTCCTCCCACTGACACCAATGATGGGGAACTATTCCTTCCACTGACACCAGAAATAGGGTACTATACCTCCCTTAATTCCAAAAATCAGGCATTGTTTACTGCCAGTGAAGCTAGGACATTTTCTTTTCTGACTTCCAGCAGCCTGGCCCCCCTAAAGTCCAAAAGACTGTTAACTGGCCCTTTCTTTAGAAAATTTGGAGACCCCTGCTGTAAAGGCTTTTAAAGCATCACTTACGGACAATTTTAGGTACTATATTTTGTTGTCATTTCACAGACACGTTTTAAATCTCGACATGTTTACTATCTATCTTCTTGATGCAACATGATCTTTTTAATTTTACAAACTAATTGGGTACTGTTTTGTGTTTGTGAGCATTAAAATTCATTTAAGTTTTTTTCCTGAAAATGTGTGATTGATAAAGGGCTGCACAAACATTGTGTGCAACATTTCCAAGAGCCACCATTTTATTCTTTAGGGTCTCTGCTTTCAAAAAATATATAATGTTTGGGGGTTCAAAGTAATTTGCTAGTATAAAGAATGCAGGTTTTAATAAGAGTGCAAAAAATTGCCCTGGTAGGCAAGCCGTTAATTTAAATATATTACTTTTTTGTTATTTGGTAAAAACATTTTTAGTTAAAACAGAGGACTAAAGTGCATACATTTACAAACAGATGAGATGCAGATTGTACAAGGCATTTCTGTGTCACATGGTTCTACTACAATCTATTGGAAGAAGAAAGGAATCTGGACAGCCACACACTGAAATCACCTTTATTGAAGAATATTCATAAAATATCCATAAAATCAACAAAGACCAATACACAGCAAAGGGGTGTTATCCGGTGTTTCACCCCTCTGCAGTGTATTTATTGGTCTGTGTTGATTTTATGGAAATTTTATGAATATTCTTTAGTAAAGTTGATTTCAGTGTGTGGCCATCAGGATTCCTTTAATCTGATATCTTCAATTATAATTGAAGCTGGGCTGGGCTGAGGCTGACACCTGTTTGTGTGACGTTGGCAGATTCAGGCAGACCAACTTAGAGCAGTGTTTCCTTCTCTACAATCTATTGGAGTATTGACAATGCAACATATACTGTATAGAGCACCTGAGGATACACCTTTGTTCTTTCTAGTTCAATATTATACATTCCAGATTGCATACAACAGAGCTTTAATGTGTATGCACCCAATTCAACAAAAAGAGAAAATGACAACTGATACATCAATTTAAAAATAGTACGGGACAGGTCATGTACAATTCAGAGAAGGAAATTCTATAGAACCTAGTTCTAAGGAGCAAAGAGTACTTATGTGCTGTCATTAACTTTAAAAAAATGCAGGTAAAATCACAGAAAAAACTAAGTACAAAAACATAAAAACCTGTAGCGCAAATGAAGAAAGAGTGATTAGGTCCCAAGCAAGAAGCTGTAGTCTCTGTATGGTAGATCCAGGTGTGTTAATCCCCTTCTATAATGGATGCAGCTCTTCTAACAGTGTATTGGATGTCTCTGCACTAAAACAATAAACAAACAGAAGGCGCCATCAGCTAAGTGTTTTAACCATTTCTACACCTTCCTGCCCAGGCCATTTTTCAGGTTTCAGCGCTCTCACACTTTGAATGACAATTGCGCGGTCATACAACACTGTACCCAAACTAAAATTTTATCATTTTCTTCACACAACTAGAGCTTTCTTTTGGTGGTATTTAGTCACCGCCGGGGTTTTTATTTTTTGCTAAATTAACAAAAAAAGACCAAAAATTTTGAAAAAAAAAACACATTTTTCTTTGTTTCTGTTATAAAAGTTTACAAATAAATAATTGTTCTTCATAAATTTAGGCCGAGATGTATTCTGCTACATGTCTTTGGTGAAAATAACCCAAATTAGGATGTATTTTTTAGTTTGTAGGAAAGTTATAGAGTTCACAAACTATGGTATAGATCTGAATATTGATCAATCCTGAAGTACTGACAGCCAATCTAATTTCTTGAGGTCGAAGAATGTCAGAATAGTACAGATATCCCCAAAGGACCCCTTTTTGCAGAGTAGACAGTCCGACATACTTCATAAGAGGCATGGCGAGTTTTTTGAAGTTGTATTTTTTTGTCATAATTTTTCGGAAAATTAAAAAATTAAAAAAATTATTTTCACTATTTTTTTTTTACATACTGTCACCAGTGCAGTACAGCATCTTCATATAACTGGCATGGCGGTGAACATGGACACTGACTGGTGACAGTATGAAAACAAATATATATATATATATATATATTTTTTTTTATTATATTTAATTTTTTATTACATTTTTTTTAAAGATTTTTTTTCATATTTTACTATGACCAAAGTAGTACAATGTTACCATAGTAACATTGTACTACTTTGGGGGAGTGATCAGTATTTTATTTATTTTTTTTTTTTTTTATACACAGTTTGCTTATAGCAAAGAATTACTTTGCTATAAGCAAGCATTTAGCTGAATGAAATCGATTCATTCAGCTTTTTTTTTTTTTTTGTGCTTAGCTGTGATTTGGTCACAGCTAATCACATGACATGTGCATGTGACCTGCTGTGACCATTCACAGCTAGGCACTAGTATACAATGGATGGCATCATGAATGAAGCCATCCATTGTATACAACTATCATGTGACCTGCTGTGATTGGTCACAGCAGGTCACATGGTACCAGCTACGGGAGCCGGTACTCGGATCTGTCATCGGCCGTGTCCGAAGTGCACGGCCCGTGACAGATCCCGCTGCTGCGCCGCTCTGCTGTGCCGCAAACTGCGCATGTGCGGGAGCACGCCAAATGGCGTGCACCCGGAATACAGGAGCGCATTTCAAGCCGCCAAACTGCCATTGGCCGGGCGGCTAATGGTTAATTTAACCACTTCCCGTTCACCCTATAGCAGAAATACTGCTACAGGGTGGCATGGGTGCACAAAATCCTGTATATATACCTGTTTTTGCATTTCTGGGTAGGGGTTGCACGCGCCCTACCTGCGCCACCATTCGCGGCCGCAGCTGTCAATCACCAGGTCCCAGCCAGTGGTTACTTGTCGGCGCCCAGTGATTGCCGAGCATCTCCGATGGCGGGGGGGAGAACTGTTTGTAAGCAAAACAGTTCTCCTCCCTGTCAGCTCATGTGCTTAGAGTGAAGCACACATACACAGCAAACCGTAAAACAGCACACAGTTAACCTTTTGATCGCCCCACATGTTAACCCCTTCCTGCCAAGTGCCATTAGTACAGTGTGAGTGCTTTTTATTAGCACTGATCACTGTATTGGTGTCACTGGGAATGTCAGTGACACCAAGTCAGTTCCCCCCAGTGTCAGAATGCCTGCCACAGTCCCGCTATAAGTCACTGATCACCGCTATTACTAGTAAAAAAAAAATCCTAGTATATATACTGCCATTTGTAAACGCTATAACTTTCACGTAAACCAATTAATCTACATGTATTTCAATTTTTTTTTTTAGCTAAGACATGTAGCAGAATACATTTTGGCCTAAATTTATGATGAAATTTGATTTATTAATTTGTTTTGCTGGAAATGTTTAATAGCAAAAAGTCAAAAATATAGTTTTTTTCTCAAAATTGTCTTTTTTTAATAACTCAAAAACCCCCGAAAACACGCAGGCGATTAAATACCGCCAAAAGAAAGCTCAATTTGTGGGGAAAAAGGACGTAAATTGAATTTGGGTGCAGCATTGCATGACCGCGCAATTATCAGTTAAAGTAAAGCAGCGCTGTACCGCAAAAAATGGCCTGGTCAGGAAGGGGGGTAAATCCTCTGGAGGGCAAGTGGTTAATTAAAAACAAGTAAAGGGAAAGGTTAAAATGCACCCACAAGGATGAGAGTAAATGAGCATATCATCAGTCCTTATTCGCTGGCAAGCCTCGGTGGACAGCAAGTGGATGGATGGATGAGATATATCCTTAAAATAGCTCTGCAGGATAGGTGGAAAAAAGCTGGACTTTGTCAGAATGTAGATTAAGTCCATATTGGGCAGCACAGTGGCTAAATGGTTAGCACTTCCACCCAGCAGTACGAGGGTCGTTGGTTCAAATCTCAACCATGGCACCACCTGCCTGGAGTTTGCATTTTCTCCCTGTGCCTGCATGGGTGTACTCCGGTTTCCTCTCACGCTCCAAAGACATGCTGGTAGGTTAATTGGCTCCTGTCTAAATTGGCCCTAGTATGTGTACGTATGAATGTAAGTTAGGCACCTTAGATTGTACGCCCCTTGAGGGTTAGGGACTGATGTGAATGTATAATATATATGTAAAGCGCTGCGCAAATTGACAGCACTATATAGGTACCTGAAATAAATAAATATGACAGGCTGTGTCTTCCTCCAGCAGCAAATATAGCCACACTGGAGCACAAGCCAGCATTAGGACCAGAATAAAAGCACAGAAAAGCATTTTAAACGCTTACTTGCAGTGTTTTTCCTTTCCATGTGCCCTTGAACTTGCTAAGGAATTCCAGCACTGATGAAAGAGTTACTTCTCTAGTACATCTACAGTTCCCCCTCCTTTCCGCCACATCATAGCCTTCTCTTCTTCATAATTACTCTATGTGCTGGCCCAGCTCCTCTGCCCCTCACCTCGCTACCTAAGCAGGAGAAAGCAATGGGTATACTATACTGCAGGGGTGTCCCCCCATGCCTCTGCCTTTGGGACTCATGCTTGTAACTGTCAGACTTGCAATGCCTCATGGGACTTGTAGTTTGGCAACAGCTGTAGGGCCGTCAGTTTGACACCCGTGCTATAGAGTGTCACTTAATGTACTGTATATCTAAAGCCATATATTTCTATTGTAGATAGAGTACGGGAAGGTTAAAACTTCTGTCAGGGTTATTTGTTTATTTTTTTTTTGTTTATTTTTTTTTTGCCATGTGTGTCTTATTAGGTAATGTCCCTTCAATTCCTGTACTGTAGACTCAAACAGGAAGTGAGAAAATATATTTTCAATGTGAGGGATAAATCATCTTTAACAATTTCCATGGTAATGGGCATGTGGCCTGGTATGGTTCAGGAGGGGGGGAAATCGCATGCTGGGATAAGGGTCTGGTATAGATTTTGGGAGGAACCCCACCCCATTTCTTTTTTTAATTTTGGTGTGGGGCTTCCCCTCAAAATCCATACCAGACCTGAAGGGCTTGGTATGGATGGGAGGGGGGGGACCCCACGCCGCTTTTTTATTATTTTTAAATTGCCGGCAATTCTTTCTTTTACATTCAGCAGTCAGTGGGAATCCCGCTGACAGCTGAAACATAATGCATGCTTTTCACTACTAAAATACCGCATGACTTGATAAAATAACTCATGTGATATTTTAGTAGCCTTTTTTAGTGAATTTACTATTTTGCAGTGCATTCTGGGCATTTGGGAAGGTCTCCTGAGGTTATACATCAGTATTATAAACTGATGTTTTTTAACCTACGTTTTCCAGCAGTCAGTTTCCATCATTCAGAAGAGTTTTCCAAAAGTTCCGTGTACATGAGTCCTACATGAGTATATTACAATACTGGCAATGAAGAAGAATTTTACTCATGTATACACCCACACACCTTTACCTGCCTATACTCAACAATACTCAGGTCTTTACACAGAGTTTTTGGCCCCTTGCACCCGGGCATCACAAGTCCCTGAGTAAACATCAGTAAATTATGACGCCCGAGTGCAAGGAGCCTACTGCACATAACATATTATTGAAAGAAATTATTGGTCTGGTGACAGTGTCTCTTTGAACATAATATATGTGGAAGCTGTACATTGTGTCAAAGTATTTTGATACAGAGATTGATGCATAAAGAAGCAAATGAAAAGCCATGCAATCATTTTGTGGATGATGTACAACCCTCGTGTTCCCCAGAGTGTCTTGTTTTACAGTCATGATCACTCACCCAATGTGGATGGGTGTGCCCATGTATTCCTTCCAGGGTTTGGCCTTGGGAGGAAACCAAGTATGGGGCATGAAAGAACAAAAATGAAATTGCTGTCATTTTAACCCCTTCACACCGATGTCACACAAACATGCGGCCTCATAGAACTGGGCTTTTTTTCTGTGGGGATGCATATTTGCGTACATGTCTTTGTGCTGGGAGCGTGTCGCACAGAGAGCTCCCAGTGCAAAGACCGGGGTGCCACTGAGAGCCCCGGGTCCTGATTCCAGGTCACATGATCGCTGTGATAGCCTCTGATTGGCTATCACAGTGATCAGTCACTGTACAGCCTGCCCCCCTTGTTTCTTTTTTTTTTTTTCACATTACATATCTCTCTCCTTGCATAGAGGAAAAAAAACCCCAAAAAACTGTTTGTTAAAAAAAAAGATAAATATTAAAAAATAAAGAAAAAATACCTAGACCAAGGTTTGATCTAGTTCAGTGCCAGGGTTAGTGTTTGGGTCAAGGTCAAAGTTCAGGATTTTTTAATTTTTTTAAATTGGCATCAGTGTCAGTTAGTGTCAGTGTGTTTTATGTAAAAAAAAGCCCCAAAAAACATGTGCACTATTGTTTCTAGGCTGTACTGTGGGTACAAACAACAAATAACATACACATGTATGGTATCACTGCGATCGTCAAGAGCTGGAAAATGTATTTTGGGTTGCTCTTTGGTAGTAGGTTATGGTAGTAACAAGAAACACAGCTAAACAAAAAAATATGTTTTTGGTCAGTTTTCTTTTGATAATAAAAAAAAAACAGGAGATATCCATTTACCACCAAATGAAAGCCCAATTTGTCCTGAAAAAAACACAAATGTACAAAGTATATGTGATGATATGTATGATTTTACTAACACGTGTCAAAGTTGCAAAATTGTTCTTAGGCATTTAGATTTGTTTTACCCTTATGCATGAAGGGGTTAAGGTTTAAGTAAACCTGTGGTAGCCCATGCTAGTTAAGTAATAAGTTCACCTTGCAGAGGGCACAGAATGCATGTTGTATTAACCTTACTAATGCTCTCCTGATGCCACTGGTGCCATACCTAGTACTTATAAATCATCCCCCCCCCTCCACAACATATGGTCTAGTGCCTGACCTTCCGATTGCCATTCCTGCAGTCCTTGAAAGGTGGGGTAGAGGAGGGTGGCACTTTTTTAGGAAGGCAACTTATTCTTCGATTTTGAAAGCTTTGGCAGTGGATAGGAAAGTAGAGAAGTATGGGGTGGTGATTGGGGGTGAGGATATCATGCCTTATGTTTAAAAGATGGTGAATGAGTAAGTGGTCCAGGGAGTTGGTAGTAGTGGAGAGGGGGGGGGGGGGGGCATAACTCTCAATATCAGTTTTTTGCCACTTAATAGCAAGTGAAAACAGCCTAATAAACAAAATCTGCTTTTTCACCAAATGCAAAGGTGAATTTAACAATTAGATTCTCAGAACTTTATAAAATGTTAATTAAACTTTTTCCATGGTAATATATGTGTTACTAAACCCACAACAGTAAAATTAGTCTATATTATGTATTTCATTTATTTATTTTAGGTATTTATATAGTGTTGTCAATTTATGCAGCGCTTTTCCATATATATTTGTACATTCACATCAGTCCCTAAGCCTCAAGGGGTATACAATCTAAGGTCCCTAACTTACATTCATACATACACATACTAGGGCCAACTTAGACAGGATCCAATTAACTTACCAGCGTGTCTTTGAAGTGTGGGAGGAAACTGGAGTAACCGGAGGAAACCCACGCAGGCACAGGGAGAACATGCAAACTCAAGGCAGGTGGTGCTATGGTTGGGATTCAAACCAATGATCCTGCCAGGCGGAAGTGCTAAACATTTAGCCACTGTGCTGCCCATTCAGTAAAGAATGCTTGTTATACTCACTGTGGACCCTGAGGGGCTAATCCTCCACATTGTGTAAAAAGGCTGTTTGATCCTGTCTTCTCTGACCCCCTTCTTCTACTGTCCCCAATCCATCTGCTGATAGCACAGCTCTAGGAGACACTTTGCATAAGCTCAGTTTAGTGTGTATATCTAGAGATTTTCTTTTTCTTGGGAGGGGGCATGTGATCAGCACAGGGCCAATCAGCATTGTCCAGACAGAGGGTCAGGAGTAAAGCAGACTCCTAGGACAGTCAGGGGAGGATGAAAACTCCTCCTAGGACAGTCAGGGGAGAATGAAAACTCCTCCTACAAGCTTTAACCAGTGTTCAGATGGACACTGATAGAAGTCACAAGACTAATATCTACTGCTGATGAGAAAAGGTATTTAGCAGTTTATATTTACTACAATAATTACATTTCCATTTTGTGTGTACTGTGGGAGACCAGGTATAGTGAATGCAGGGTCCTGGGTTTAGTAACACTTTAAGTGTTAATGTGAATTGTACCATGCATTATATGACATAATAATATTCCCCTATAAACTTCATTCATCAGTGAAGATTTTTTGAAAAACATTTTCTCGTTACTGTAGAGTTTAAAGCAGAGTTCTATTCTGTGGACATCAATCATGTTGTTAAAAGTGAGAGCACAAAGGATGCTTTCATCTACCGGATTACAGTTTTTTTCCTATTGTCCCTATCTTGTGTATTAGCTTAGATGTTAAGTGATGCATAATAACAAGGGAAATGAGCAAAGTGATTTTAGGAATTCTTCTCAACTCTGTTGTTCTGTTGTTAATGCCAGAAACGTAAAATATATTGCGAATGAAAGCATCAGAGGAAAAGAGACTCTTCAGGATTTTAAAAGGAAACTCCAGATTTGTTGAGAAATTTAAAAATATCCCAGATTAACTGTCTACATCGCCATAATTTAAACAAACTTTATTTCGGGTTCTTAGATCTGAACAGATTACTGATGTTTGTCATAGTGTCCTTGTAAGAAGCCAATACACTATGGAGTTGATTTACTGTAAACAAATAGACTGTGCACTTTGCAAATGCAGTTGCACTCTGCAAGAGCAGTTGCTCCAGAGCTTAGAAAATGAGGTAAAGCATCACTTTGCAAAGAATACCTAATCACGTGCAAGGAAAAAAAAACAGCATTTTTGCTTGCACGTGATTGGATGATTTAAGTCTTCTGCTCATTTACTAAGCTCTAACGCAACTGCACTTGCAGAATGCCACTGCACTTTGCAAAGTGCACAGTCTATTTGTCTTTAGTAAATGAACCTCCATGTCTCCATACATCTGTTGCAGGGGCTTACTGACCATTCGAGCACTTGGATACTGCCCGAGGGCCTGGGGTCAGTAGGGGGCCTCATGAGATGCCCCTGGTACCTTTTATTGGCTTTTTCATACGCTTTTTTGGGTGTGGGCGAGGACACAGTGGCCCCATGATCCCCTATTGCCCGTGGGCCCCATGAGTTGTCTGTCCACCCCTGATCTGTTGTGATTACATCACAGCTTCTCCTATGATAATGTAAATCAGACTTTTTTATTCAGTGTCAGAGAGCCTTTTTTTTTGTAATTAGCTAAACGGCATGTTTTTGACTCATGGGAGGAAACCAAAGAATCTTGTAGGAAACACAATCAAAGAGAGAACATAGAAGCTCCATGATGAAAATGTACAGGGTGGGAGTTGAACCCCAAATCGTGTTAAGGAAGTGCAAGATCTCTAACCACTAAGCAGCTGTGCTAAAATAACTATTTTAAAATAAACGTTATCATATGCTTAGTAAATATGCTTAGTCACGATTTTTAATGATCCAAATGCATATGAATTAACAAAGAAACTCTAGCCAAACCTTCCTTTGTTTAACCACTTGCCCTCCAGAGGATTTCCCCCCTTCCTGACCAGGCCATTTGTTGCGATATGGCGCTGCATTATTTTAATTATGCGGTCATGCAACGCTGCACCCAAATTAAATGTACGTCCTTTTCTTTCCATGAATTGAGCTTTCTTTCGGTGGTATTTGATCGCCTGTGTGATTTTTATTTTTTGTGCTATAAAAAAAAGACCGACAATTTTGAGAAAAAAAACAATATTTTTGACTTTTTGCTATTGTCCAGTATATGTCCAGTAAAAAAATGTAAAAAATCTAATTTTGTCATAAATTTAGGCCAATATGTATTCTGCGACAAAATCCCAATATGTGTAAATTCATTGGTGTACATGAAAGTCATAGTGTTTATAAATGGTGGTATAGATACTGGAATTTTTTTTTTTCTTACTGGTAATGGCAGCGATCAGCGATTTTATAGCGGTGGACATTCTGACACTGGAGGGAACTGACTTGGTGTCACTGACATCCCCAGTGACACCAATACAGTGACCAGTAGTAAAAAAAAGCACTGACACTGTACTAATGGCGCTGGGCAGGAAGTGGTTAACATGAGAGGTGATCAAAGGGCTAACTGTGTGCAGGGAGTGTTTTACTAGGGGGCTGTGTCAGTGTTCTTCACTGTAAGCTCACTGCACAGCCATCCAAAGCAGTGCGCCCGAGCTGACGGGGAGGAGAACTGTCAGTAAACAAAACAGTTCTCCTCCCTGTTGGAGATCGTTGGAAATCACCTAGCAGCGGCCCGGACCCGGTGATAGACAGCCACCGCCGCGAATGTCGGCACGGGTAGGGCGCGCGCCCCCTACCCGGAAATGCAAAATCATGTATATACAGTACGTGTTTCCGTGCACTCCTGCTACCCTGTAGCAATATATCTGCTATAGGGGGATGGCAAGTGGTTAAATGAGTTAGGATTCTTTCAGACAGGCAGTAAGCTTACCACTCTCTGAAAAACGATCCATCATATTTTTTTATTGCAATTTTATGTTGTGGGACCGCGCCCTAACAGCAAGATAAGCGTTTGGCTTGCAGTTGTAGTGTTACCCCATTGATCAAAATGCATGAGTTTGTTTGGTGGTGCTGCCTGTCATACTCTGCAGCCCAAGTTAAAAATGCCAATGACAGCATTGTGGCTGTGGAATGTGCATATTCCTGTCAGGCTGTAATGTTATGTAGTGGTACCCCCAGTGGAAGCCAGCAGTTAGATGGGTCCCTGGAGTATTTTCCTGTAGTTGGGAACATGAACAGTAGCTCTTTGGCTCAGTAAGCAGTCCAGAGGTGTTCTTTTTGGTGGTTTTATTTTTTAGAGATATGGTTATGGTAGATTGGATAGCAGTCTCTCTCTCACTGTAGGGGGTAATCAGCGGTCTCTCTATGTGACTGGGCAATGCAGATCAGTCTCTCTCTGTGCAGGCAATGTGCAGTCTCTCTCTCTCTCTGTGCAATGTGGAGTATAAGTATTTATAAAAATTCCTAGAATAATTTAATGCTTTCCTTTCTTTACTGCAGTGCCTGTTTAATATCTTCTCTCTATCTATTGAATCTTTTTGAAGTTATGACACACAAGCAGTTTTCAAGATTTATGATGACAAATTGATATGAAAGTGTTATCAGTCATGGATCTATGACATCATAAAAGGATGCTGGTAGTTTTATTTATTGTGACGTCTTCAAATAATTAATTGACGGCATTACAATGTGCCTGCAATCTGTCTTCTTATTTCAGAAAACTACATACATTTAGGCAGAAGTCAATGGAATCAAAAAAGAAAAAGAAAATCTACAAAGAGGATTACAGAGTTTTCTACTTTCCCATCACTGGAGGAAGCAGATGTAGAAGAAAGGAAGCAATTTAAGTCTTTCATGGAACAACTAGGGGCAAACAACATTTTTGAAGAGTATGAAGCATTATTTATTTTATTTGTAGTGCTAATCACCTCTTTTGTATCTTCTTTGGATAATATATACAGTACATACAGTATGTATAAATAGTCATACATTTATTTATATATTTTTATTTTTCCAAAATCTGCAAGAGTATATATCATTGGGAGATTTTTTTTCCGCATATTTCCATTTATATTCAAAATTGAAGTACAAAGATTCATAATTAGAGGAGGAAAAACTAAATTTATCAGTGTCAGTTCAATAGGCAAAAAAACAATGCTATCCTATGGTTGTCTACTTGAATAAATACAGTATGGCTTAGGAAAATGTAATATTAGTTTATAAAAGCACCAGAGGAATGTTGTTATGCTAATGTATCATAATCAAGTGGAAACATTATGGAGACAGTCCCAACTGGTCAAAAAACATTATGGAGACTTATTAAGTAGTGTCAAGCTTTGTCTTAACTTTGTTTCTATTGGTACAGCCTAGGGCAGCCAATCAGAATTTCAATTTTAATTTTTCTAATTGGTTGCTAGGGCAATGCACCAATTCAGACAGAATGTATTTTGGATACTTTTTCTTAATGCACCCCTCTTTGTGTTAAACTCTTCTATCCCAACACAAAATCTTTATGTGGCAACATTTTATACCAGAATTAATTTCATGCAGTGTAGCAGAAAATATAGAGCTCAGCTTATTCTTCTCCCCCTCCCAGAGCATGTGCTATGTGCTTACATTAAAGAATAGAAGGCTGAAAATGCTGCTGTGTCACTGCCGAGAGTGGGGGAGCATGAATTGCTGAGAATGTCCAGAAATAATTCATCACTTCTGTGAATATTGAGACTGAATTGCTTCACAGTGTCTGCAGTGAGTCAGTGAGAGCAAAGAGATTTACTGACACCAATATGCGCATAAGATTCAGAGAAGTGATGAAATAATCTTCCCAAAGGAACACAGACAGGATATACTATATACTATATTCTTGCTCATCTAATAGTTTCTTTTAAAAATGTACATACTTCAGTGAGAAGATTTATCACAAATTAGCAAAATCAAAAATATATTTCTTTTTGAATAGTGAGACAGAAATCTGGAAACTGTGGACCAAGTTGAGTCTTGAGGAGCCCCGTTTACTGGAGAATCTTGAAGAATTCCTGGCAAAGGTGACAAGTCAAATCAAAGAAGCCAGACAGGAAAAGGAGACATTAGAGATTATGTTAAAAAAGTAAGTTTTTGAGTAAAAATGTTTTTTTAACAAAATATCTGTACTTTTTCAAAAAGTATGTAGTTCATGTACAGTAGAAAGCACACAATAGTGCTTCTATTGATGGTAAATGTTCCCACAAGTGCCATGTAATTTTGTTTAACATAGAGAAAGATATGTTGCTCCACGAAATATGATTATGTAACCTGTGTTAAGTATGAACTGTGACGATGACAAAGGTGATTATTATAATAAATAATAATATAATGTATTTTTATTTGGGCTTAAAATAATATATAGTCCAGTAAATTGAATAATGTGATCTGTTCCTTCTATTTTCCTTTCACATAAATTCTGAATTCATACAACAATAATATTTAGCTATAAAAATTAATTTACTAAACAGCCACAACAGCTATTTAACATGAACCTGTTGCTAGGCTATAGATATTTAAGTATTTAAATATTCTTAACAAGCGGTAAAAGAGCTTTAAATCAAGCCATCACTGACGTCTGTAGCTGCAGGCACTGTGGAACAATTCATCCTCATATGTCACCACAGTAGTAATGAAGCTCAGTTCACCTGCTCCCTTCTTCCAGAATACCTGATAAGTTTTTACATGGAATTTGAAGATTTGAAGGCTTGTAGGCTGGAAAGCTATTGAATGACTGCTGGGAGAAAGGAGTTGAGGACAAATGATCTTGAATGATCTTGCACTTATGTTTTCATGTCTCTTTGCCTTCCATTTTAAAGCACAAAATGTAATTACATAAATAGATTGTGCTGTGATAGTAGTAGAAGCCAGCAGGAAAAACCACAGCATGGGGGGGGGGGAGGAGCAGGTATTTCACACATCACAGTATGAAAGTGAAGAATACTTGCAGTAGTAAAGAAATAGTGAAGCAGCAGCAGAAAAAATAAGTATGTTTATTATTTACACTTCTCTTAATCCAAACCCCACTGAAGTCAAAGAGGGGTGGTGAATCTTAAAAACAAATTCTTGTCATTTTTAAGGCTAATAATAGGCAAAGGATCAATCAAACAAAGAGTATAGAGAGTTGGGCTCTACCATGGCAGACTCACGCAAACATTTTTTTAACAGTATCACACAATGGGGAGAGCGTCTTCCCTTTTAGGCACCTTGGAGGGCAACATTGAAAAAACCCTAGTCATTTCAACTGCATGTGTAATACTTTTTTTTAACATTTATTGCTTGGCTTTAATATAGCAACAAGAGCACCCTAATCAGATTCATCATGATAAATAGAGAAAAAACTTTTCTAGGTGTTTTTGGATGTGACACCTGACTTTTATTAACCATCAATAACAGTCATAAATTGGTTGGTCAGAATAGCAGCTACAATAGATCTAAAAGCTATAGGGAATTATACTCTTAATAAAAATAATGCTTAAGCCATCAAGTTTGGACAAGTTGATCAGTTTCATAGTTTCATTTGTGTGCTTCTTTTTTCATAGTACCACATTGCAATGTCAGAGTGCATCAAAACACTTCAAAACCACAACCCCATAGTCCCCAGATCTATTCCCATCCCTCTATCCCCAATTAGTCCCATAAAATTCAAAATGCAGAATTCCGGTATGTGTTTGGTAGAATTTTTGGTTAGTGTAAGGCCAATACCTGAGCACTTGAATAGGCAGCAAATTGAAACAGCTCTGCAGTGGGGGACTCTGTTTTCAAATGATGGTTGTCTGCAGTCCCTGTCTGCAGTGTATCAGCTGTGGTGAAGGTACCACCCATGTGGGTATCACATGTATGAGGAAACACATAACTATGACAAAGAAGAACTTGATGGGAGCAGGACCTCAATGATACCAGTTGGCAGCAAAAGGCCTGTTTTCAGCGTTGAGCACCCAAAGTGAAAATACCAAAGTGCCTCTCCTCCTTGAGTTCTGAAGCCGTTCAGCAGCGTAGGTTGGAGGTCTTTCCATTTTTTCCCAAGGGGACTCCTCTTCTGCCTACCCTTTGGCCTGACTCTTCCCGCACTTCACCTTGCTTCTCACTCTATACCCTCCCTACCCTCAACAATTTTCACCACCTGTATATGCAGCAACATCTGCAGCCTCCAGCAATAGTGGGGACAGACTCACAAGGGGTTTAAGAGCCTTAACTTATTATGGTCTGCCTACTGAGCAGACCAAGAGTAAACTTTATTCTTGCCATAATTTTCCTAACCCCATCCTGTTGTCTCCAGCAGCATCCTTTGCAAGACAGATTTTACTTCTGCAGCTTCTGGAGTGGGAAAAAAAAAAATGTTCGTTAATCACACCCTTACCCAGCATCTCAATTACAGCTTGGCAAAACTAATGACTTTAAATCTGCTCCCACTTCAGCTGGCAGAGTCTACCCACTTCTGCCAGTTTATAGCCTGGGTTGCACCACCAGCATGTCTCTATATCACTTAACTACAAGTCAGTGTTGGGATCCACATGACCACAGACATGTGGGCCAACAAGCATAGGCAGGAATGGTACATCTCCTTCATGAGCCACTGGGAAAATTTGATGGTGGCAGATATGCAAGATAGGGCATACCACTAGAGCTGGTGGTGCTGCCCCTTGTCCTGCACCTTGCTGACAGCTCAGCCACCTCTCCCCCGCTCTTTTCAATCATAACCTCAGAACCACCTGTCTCCTTCAAGTACCTCAAAGCCTATCCAGTGACCCAGGCAAAAATGCCATGCTGTTTTGCAGCTGTTATGCCTAGGGGACAGATTCCACACTGGGCCAGAGATTGCAGAGAATCTTTAGGGATAGGCACACTGAGAGATGGCTGACCTCATGCTATCTTTTGCCAGGCTAGGTCTGGCCTGATGCCCCTCTTTTGATGGGGAAAGTTCACACACTTGTACCTTGCCTGGCACATGCTCTGAACAAGGTTGTGCATCTGTTCCTGGTTAGGTACCCTGGCTTTCAGGATGTCCTGCAGCAGGCTGGAAGAGTGTGTGGCTTCTTTAGATAGTTATAGACACCCAGTGTTTGCTTGGCTAAAAAGCAGCATCAACACAAGCTGCTTGCCAAATCCCTAATATGTGATACATGCATGTGCCAGAACTTCACATTGAGCACCAGTCCATCAATTAATATGATGGTGGCTTCTGACCTGGGACTTAACAACATTATTCAAAAAGATAACCAGAATAGTGAGTTCTGATAAAGCATGTAAAAAAAACTACATTTGCTACATTTCCTGCGGGTGGCTGTATCCACTGGCCTTTAGGCATCAGTAAATTGGAAATACATAATGGGAAAAATCTGGATGCCATCCCACTAGATGAATTTGGTTCCACACTTGCTAAACCAGATAAAGTTGTCCTTCTTCTGAGCACTCCATCTTCTGTCCCCCACATTTTCCATAGCTGCCATTAAATCTGGTGCCTGGCTCTATTGCACTGGAGGCATAAGCTGGCTTCCCACACACAGATTGGCTTTGGTTTGACTCTTGTTCCTGACACAGACAAAGCTGTCGTTTGGAAGTAGCACTTTTTTAAATTAATATAATGTTAAAATTTCTTGCAGTACATTAAAATGGATATTAGATGGCTGTAGTCTGCCATTCAGGGTCGCACACATGGACAGAACAGCCCTCTGGAACTTGTATGCTGTATAGCAGGACTCACCTGTTGATCAGGGCAGTCAGGGACTACATTTCCCAAGAGAAGTAGTATGTGGGCGGGGGCATATAAATATATCAAAGCACGAAGATTGGCCAGGAGAGTGCGTGGAGAGACTGAAAGAGAAGGAGGTGTGCTGATGGCTGAAGTGGTGAACTAGGCCGTGGAGCCAGAGTTGGAGAGAGAGCGGAAAGAGCCTACTGATCACCCAGTCTGCCACGCTGCCCAGCAGGCCAGTCTGACAGCAGGAGACCAGACGGGAGTCAAGTCTGAGCCGTAGAATCTGTGGACTGACCCCGTTTGCAGAGAGAGATCAACTGCTATGATCTGCCGGACTACTTAATCAGGTGGGAGAGCTTGCCACCTTAGCCATCGTCCTACATAACATGTGAACATTACATGTAGTTGTTTCAGTTCTTGCAGCCGCCATTGTTGAGCTACATCTACATTGCAGTTCCTTGTACAAGCTGAACATACAGTTGCAGGCCAGGATACAACAATGTCCACTGAAACTACAAGTTTCCCTTCCTCAACAAAGCAGTATTCTCTTTACTGTTAACTTTTGCTTTTGGTGTACTAAGGGAGCTGTCTTTGCCTATAGACATTCATGCCAATTGTTGTTAATTATCACTTCAAGCCTGCCCCATGTTTAGTGCTTTAAAGGGGCCCCTGCCTTAATTCGCTACTATGAAGAGGAAAAATGTTAATTATCCCTTTGTTCCTTCACTAACTCTGTGTCACTATCCAAAGGAACTATTCTATACACCTCAATTGAACTTCATACCAACTGGGCCCCAACGAGCGCACAGTGTTGTAGCGTTGTAGTGTTCTTAAAGTGACAGTGTTCGATTTTCATATGAGAATTCTCTTTCCTTCACATCTAATCCATGACATCTATTTCTGAGGACCCACAATGAGCTTAAATGTTTCTTGATAGTTGTATTCTGCTCACTGGGGATTCAGTCCCCTCAGATTGGAGGCAGTGCATTATTTCTGAAATCAGGCCTGCTGACAGTTATTGTTGCTTTATGGTGAATGTTGATACTTTGGCTCACAGTTACCAAATGTGGGTTTACTGCATATATCAATGTAATTTTGTTCTTTTTTGACCAAGTTACTTTTGATTCCAATTTCATATTGGTTACCTTACTTGTATGAGAGTCCATTTTACAGGTGTCAGAGGTTGGGCTTGCAACCCAAATCAGTTACTAAGCAACCCTTAAGGAGGTATTGCTACACCTGCAAATTCAGAAATATTGCTATGTAATTAGTAAAGCTTGCACTCCCTGCTGATAGAAGAGCTCTTGCTTTGTGTCAGTAGAGGGCACACAGAGACCAGGGGTCCCCCTCTACAGCCTGGTGGCAGTGGACAGGCTTATCTACTCAGGCTTCCTAAAAAAAAATGAACTGTAAGGCCCCTTTCACACAGCGGACTTCATTCTGTCCACTGATCCACTCTGAACAGGCGGATGACAGGTCTTTGTCTGCTCTGCTTGTGAAGAGCGGACATGGACATAGCCCGCTGTTCTTTATGGGGCAGTCTGATGTAAATGGATCGCCTGTCTGTTTACATCAGACTGTCATCTGATCCGATTTGCTAGATTGATGGGAAACAGATCCCCTATCCATCTGTTTTTAGTGGATCAGATCGAATACAGGCGGGTGTAAACGGACACATGTCCGTTTACATCACCCACCCCATAGGGAACAATGGATGGTCCTCCTCTCTGTTTTCAAGGTCTGCCGGTCCGCCCATGTGAAAGGGGCTTAAGACTTTGCATACCTTTTTGTTTCTATGCACCTGGGAACCATTTAGCTGAAATAAATTGAACATTGGGCCTAAAATGTTTTGACAAGGTTCTAGAAACATTTCATAGCTATTTAGGTTTATACCTCTTGTATGTAAAAGTTTGACAATATAATAAGATTTATTTGCATGTTATATACAGTACATATTTTCCATAAATTTCCATAAACGTCTGTGTGTTTCTTAACCCAGGAGAATTGCTGAACACAATGAAGAAGTGCAGCGTCTTTATGAAGAAATGGAGCAGCAAATGCGAGAGGAAATAAAGAGATTAACCCACGAGGTAGAGAGTCCATCACCTCAATGACTTTAGCCTTAGAATTACCTAACATTTATAATTTTTAGCCTTGCTAGTCATAATAGCCACATTTCTAAATGGGTCACTTAGGCCAGAACCACCCACAAGACAGTGGTATTTACAGTCTCTTGTAACATGACAATGGTCACTTGTAGTCTTGTACCATTACAGAAGTCCATAGAATCTCTTTTACCATGGCAGTGATGACTGCATCTCCTGTAACATGGCAATGGATGTTCACTATATTTTCTCTCACAGTCTCATACTACATGGCAGAAGTTTATCAGACAGTGTCACTCCCATTTTTTGAAGCATGGAACCAGACTCTTACAGTATTTGCAACAGACACCTGTCTCTCACAGCATCTTAATAGAACAGCAGCAAAAGGGGGACTTAGGATTTAATGTCTGGTACAAATCGTATGACAATGAGGTTTCGTTCTAAGTGGATTCCATTTTTTTCACAAAGTGGCCCTTTTAACAAAACAGGCTGGGCATCTCTTCAAGAAACCCTGAGGCCAGGCCATTCCTAGAAACACAGAAAGGAGTACCAGACAAAAACTGGATGAACGAGTCCAAGATCATTTTAATTGTTGGTGAAAAGGTCATGTAAAAACAGCCTATGCGTCTCAGGGGTAACACCACTTCTCTACCAGGGCTCAACACAGGATAAAACTCAGATGAAGTCAAAATAAACAGTAACTTTATTAAAACCAGTGTTGCACTCTACTCATGGTGCAACAGCTTGACAGCAGTTGCTGAGCATAAATGGAGGATCCTGTTGTTAAGCCTTTATAAAGTAGGAGTGTGTAATAATTGATAAAAAATGATATAATTGCAGTTTGACCCAGAACTGAAATATGGACATTTGCAGAGCTAGCCAACTTCAACAGGGGCTAGATAAATGCATGAGTTTGTTAACATTTGACTAGTACGACCCCAGCCCCCACACCTGGACAGTGTGGTTACTGAAGGGGGAAGAATGGAGTGGACTCTGATCTGATCTGCTAAAAACAAACAGAAGGGGATCTGTCCTCCTTCATCTAGGCAGACTGCATCAGAGGGCAGTAGGGTACCAACTGACAGCTGGTCTGTTTACGGAGCTCTGTCCCTCTGCATAAACTGAGCAGACATGGACCTGTCATCTGCTGCTGTCACTCTATAGTCTCAGCAGCTGTATGAAAGATTATGTAGGGAGGTGAGTCGAGGGGTAGAGATGCTGGGCCAGCACAGAGAGTAAGGCAGACTATAGACGAGTCGAAAACAAATTGTGTTGTCTATCGAAAAACGAAAAACGTGTGTACGATTGTGCCATCATTTGTTTCATTTTTCTAAACAAAATCCAGCATTTTGGATCAGACACTTTCGATTGTGACGTGAAAATCGTATGGCACACTAATGATGTGAAAAATTAATGACCAAGGATTTTCATTCAGTTTTCAACTCGTCTATGGCCTGCTTTATTAGACACTCCAAAAAAGGTAAGAGGGCTATACGTTCAAGGAGCTTGGGGCTTTGCTGGAGATTTGACTCTCCTGGTGTAGTCAAACTAGCATGTTCAAAGGCACATTGCAAGTGAATAAAAAAGATTTACGGAAAGGAGACACTTTAAGCATTTCAAATAAGTTTCAAGTTAGTAAAATGGTCTTGTTCACATGTGTAGTACAGTTACTATTTAATCTAATTTGCCCTGTCCTGCTACATACTAAAATGATTCTACACCTGCAGAATATACCAAAAATATCATAAAACGCAGCTCAAGTAGACATCAAGTGTTATTTTTGCATGTGGGTGTGAGAGGCTGGTTCTCTCTTTTAGTACTGACTACATGACCCATTGCATAGCTGGCCAATGTGGGATCCTGGAGTAGTGTTTTCTGCAGTCATTGTAAATATATTGAGAATTCTGTTTTTACTTTCATGGTTATAACAGGGCAAAATATGCAAGGTAACTAGGGACTTTTTTGGCTTTATTGTTTTCTTTGAAGATGGCCCTACGTTTTTTTAAGTGGTACCTGTGGTAGAGTGGAGATGGATTAGACAACCTGTCAGGTTTTTATTATTAAATATATGGTAAATTGCCAGCGCTTACAGGGATTAGGCAGATGGCAAGCAAATAGGTTGGTACACAAAACCTAATATGAAATATGAAAAAGACAGTGTGCGGTGCCAAAATAAACATAAATGCAATAAACTATGAAATAACACCATCAGTTTAAATAATAAAATACATGAGATATACTCCTCAATTAAATGTCCAAAGTGTCTCGAAAAAAGGCATACATTTTATTAAATAAAGAAATAAATGTGTCTCCACCACCCTGTGCAGTCGATGATTAACTCTTCTAGTGAGTATCCACACTGCACCCTTTAAGTGAATTGCTAACTCCCCAGAAGGTTTTGCTGCAATAAACACAGCACAGCAATCTCTGACAATAACACCCAGGTTAGCTTGTTCCTCCACTGTCATTACAGTCATTACCAGTTTCAAGCAAGCCTACTGTCCCTTTAAGATTCTGGCTGATAGCCAGGAACATAGCAAGCCTGCACAAAACTATGTCAGGAAAAAAGATCACCACATGAGCAAATAGAATAAAACTATAGTGTTGTATTTATTCAAGGATAGGTTCCCCTTTGGGAACATGTACAGATTGCACCCATTTTTAGGGTGGAACATGTAACATGTTCCCACTCCTGCAGCCTCCCACCGATCCTAACCCCCCCATTGTGGCAGTAAGTCTGGCATCTTCTCCCTGCACCCGCTGTCACAATTTGAAAAGAACATGGCTCTGCCCACACGTACACATCATTCATTCACAGAGATCTGTGAATGAACGAACAACAAATACCGACAGCCTTTGCAGCTGATGGCTTGTAGTTCTCGATCTGCTGATTGTGGGTGCAATGCTTTTCAGGAACCTAAAAAAATAATAAATGCACTTTTTTCCTACACAAATGTGCATTTATTTTGTTAGAAAGGTGAACTTAGCCTTTAAAAGTAGTGCAAGTACATGAAAAGAAGCATCTGAATCCAAGAAAGGCACAGACTCACAAAACAAGCCACTGCATCTCACAGTAGCTCCGTGACGTTAGCACTAAAACTCCTCCCTATGAGTTTCGTCAAACGGGACATCTTCAGTGGACCTCTAGTGCTGATGTTGTTCAAGCTTTTTGAAGCCTTACCAGCACACATCTCCCATGAAGGTGGGGGACTGAGAAGCGGAGCCATATTACTATGATTTACAAACCGCCAAATTTGTGAAGGACACTTCTCAGATCTTTAACAGCTAAATACTGGACTCTCGGTAGCCATTTTCTAAAAGCCCGTTATCATTTTATTCACAGTAAAATTGGTAACCAGCACCATATTACTTTACTATGAATTGGGGCTACTGACATCTTAAAAAAGATCAAATTACCATATCCTCAGTAATCCCAATAATAATCCTTCATACCAAAATGACAAAAAAAAAAAAGATTTTGATGTAGTTTTACTTTAACTTAAAAACATATGGCATGCAAGAAATAACTGTTTCACATTTTATATAGTTAATTTGAAGTTTATTTGATTTTGCTGAAGTTTATAATCATGTGATGTGTATCCTGCATTATGCAGTTATGATCAACTTTTTCATATGTTGTTGAGAAGAGGTTGGAGAAATGTCCAGTCTACACATATCATATTAAATACTTCCAAAAAGTTTGAATATTCTATTGATGGTTTTTTGTTCAGCGTGATGCCCGGAGCAGTATCCACAATCAAGAAATGAAAGATGTGATAGATTTGAAGAACATAGAGGTGCAGCAGCTGATTTCTGTTCACAACGAGGTAAGACATTGAGGTTTAGAATATGTAAAACAAAAACAAATAATTACATACACGGGGCCAAATGTCTATATCCAGTACTAATTACTGTGTTCTGTGTTCATTTAATTATTTATGTAAAGCTTAAATTACTCAAATTATGTTAGCTAAACAAAATATTTAAAGAAAATTTTAAGAAAAAGTATTTTATTAGACTCTCATGCGATCATCTATTCACATTTGCTCTTTTTTTACTGCAACTGTTAACAAACATGTTATACTCAATGGCTCTGTGTAATGGTTTGCACAGAGCAGCCCCAATCCTCCTCTTCTCAGGTTCTCTGATGGTGCTCCTGGCCCTTCCCTCCTGCCGAGTGCGCCCACAGCAATCAGCTAGCTATGGGGGCACCTACGCAGGCTCACTCCTGAGCTGCTGCTCTGCATGTCCATTCACACATAGAGCCATGGCTCGGCCCCTCCCCTATCTCTCCTCATTGGCTCATCGGAAGTGATTGACAATGAGGAGTGAGAGTTTTCGGAAATTCGAGGCTCTTTTGCACATCACTGGATTGCAATGGAGCTCAGATAAGTATTATGGGAGGGGGGCTAGGGAGGCTGCTGCACACAAAATGTTTTTTACCTTCATGCATAGTGTGCATGAAGGTAAAAAAACCTTGAGCCTTTATAACCACTTTAACTTAAAGCGGAACTCCTTGGCAAATATCAAAGACAATAACTATGGCATCTCTGTATTCCTTAATACATCTTTTAATTTACTTTTAAAAGTGCAAGCAATGTAGTTATTATATTATTATTATTAGTACAGGTTTTTATATAGCAATCATTTATGCAACTCTTGATATATTTTACATTCACATAAATTCCTGCCCTAAAGTAAATTACAATCTAAGGTCCCTATCTTACATGCACACATTGCACCAATTTTAGAGGAGCCAATTATTCTACCAGCACAGCATTAGAGTGTGTGAAAACTGAAATACTCAAACCCATGCAAGCACACAGAGAAAATGCAAGCTACATACCAGGGGCGGACTGACCATTTGGAAACTCAGGCACTGCCCGAGGGCCCGGGGTCAGTAGGGGGCCCCATGAGATGCCCCTGGTACCTTTTTCATAGGCTTTTTTGAGTTTGGGCAAGGACACAGAGGCCCCATGTTCCCCTGTTGTCCGGGGGCCCCATGAGTTGTCAGTCTGCCCCTGCTACATACAGGTAGTGCCCTAATTTGATTTAGTATCAGACACAATAGGGGTTTTCACAGCACCATAGACAATGACAATCCTAACAATTATATACAGTTGCAAGAAAAAGTATGTGAACCCCTTGGGATTATGTGGAGTTTTGCATGAATTGGGCATAAAATGTGCTCTGAACGTCATCTAAGTCACAACAATAGAAGAACACAGTCTGCTGAACATAATACTACACAAACATTAGATGTTGCCATGATTTAATTGCACATAACATGTAAACATTCACAGTGCAGGGAGGAAAAAGTATGTGAACCTTTGGACTTAATAACTGGTTGACCCTCCTTTGGCAGCAATAACCTCAACCAAACGTTTCCTGTAGTTGCAGATCAGACCTGCACAACGATCTGGAGTAATTTTGGACCACTCCTCTTCACAAAACTGTTTCAGTGTAGCAATATTCTTGGGATGTCTGGTGTGAATCGCTCTCTTAAGGTCATGCCACAGCATTTCAATCGGGTTGAGGTCAGGACTCTGACTGGGCCACTCCAGAAGGCGTATTCTGTGCTGTTGCAGCCATTGTTCTGTTGAATTACTTGTATGCTTTGGGTCATTGTCCTGTTGCATCACCCATCCTCTGCGGAGCTTCAGTTGGTGGACAGATGGTCGTACGTTTTCCTGAAAAATGTCTTGATAAACTCTGGAATTCATTTTCCCATCAATGACAACAATCTGTCCAGGCCCTGAGGCAGCAAAGCAGCCCCAAACCATGATGCTCCCTCCGCCATGTTTTACAGTGGGGATGAGGTTTTGATGTTGGTGTGCTGTGCCTTTTTTTCTCCACACATAGTGTTGTGTGTTCTTCCCAAACAACTCAATCTTGGTTTCATCTGTCCACAGTATATTTTGCCAGTAGTGCTGTGGAACATCCAGGTGCTCTTTTGCAAACTTCAAACGTGCTGCAATATTCTTTTTGGACAGCAATGGCTTCCTCCGTGGTGTCCTCCCATGTACTCCATTCTTGTTTAATGTTTTCCTTATTGTAGATGTGTTAACAAAAATGTTAGCATGTGCCAGAGATTTCTGTAGGTCTTTAGCTGACACTCTGGGATTCTTCTTTACCTCATGCAGCATTCTGCGCTGTGCTCTTGCAGTCATTTTTACAGGACGACCACGTCTAGGGAGAGTAGCAACAGTGGTAAACTTTCTCCATTTGTAGACAGTCTGTCTTACCGTGGACACATGAACATCAAGGCTTTTGGAGATACTTTTGTAACCCTTTCCAGCTTCATGCAAGTCAACAATTCTTTTTCGTAGGTCTTCTGAGAGCTCTTTCTGCGAGGCATGGTTCACATCAGACAGTGCTTCTTGAAACCAGTAAACCCAAAACAGGTGTGTGTTTTTTAAGGGCAGGACAGCTGTCAGCAACACATCCAATATCACCACACTGATTGGAGTCAAGGTTGGCTCACTCCTGGCTCCAATTAGCTCTGGGGGAAGTCATTAAGCTAGGGACTCACATACTTTTTCCTCCCTGCACTGTGAATGTTTACATGTTATGTGCAATTAAACCATGGCAACATCTAATGTTTGTGTAGTATTATGTTCAGCAGACTGTGTTCTTCTAATGTTGTGACTTAGATGACGTTCAGAGCACATTTTATGCCCAATTCATGCAAAACTCCACGTAATCCCAAGGGGTTCACATACTTTTTCTTGCAACTGTACGTATATATTTTTATTCATGACTTAATGATAAAATCCACGTGGCAATAAAATAAAATGTCCTTATTAAAATGAATGATGACATTAGCTCATATGGCTGCAACCCCTTTGTTATCTTTCTCAGTCATATAACAAAGATAACACAGGCAAGATAGCAGAGTGTTGATATAGCAATTATTCTTCAAGATGGGATCCTTGAGAACTTAGAGAGAGTAAAAGAGGAGGAGCGTCACTGCTCTACGTGTTTCACAGCCAAAGACAGATGCTTCATCAGGAGTACAACATATCAATGACATATACAGTGACGAGAAAAATCCCAATATATAATAATAAATACATAGAATTATCAATGATAACAGCAATACATTACTGCCAGGCTTCGTACCCAAGAGCATGTATGGTAATCTGGGTACACTTGGTTTAGTATCAGTTTCTTATGGTCACCTGTACAACAGAACTCTTGAGGGGGGAGAGGCAGCCCAAAGAGGTAGTTTGCTGTGCTGCTGCATTCATGTGCCAACAATGATCATGCTGATAGGAGAGCGCAGAGAGTCAGATAGATGAGGACATCAGTCTACTGCTTTCTCCTTTCACTGTTCTGTCACAGTCTGGGGGCAGAACAAGACCTTTGGGTGTTAAATAATTGCAGCACAGAAAATCAACTTTTTTGCCCTGCCAGTGCTGTGCTGTATGGTACAGTGCAGTGAAAAATAATTTGCCCCTTTCCTGATTTTTTTTTTTGCATATTTGTCACACTTAAATGATTCAGATCATCAAATAAATTTTAATATTACACAAAGATAACCTGAGTAAATACAAAATTAATTTTTTAAATTATTTATTTATTAACACGTTCCTGCTCAGTCTATAGCAGATTGATGGCCGGGTGTCCATCTGAGTGGGTGTCCTATGACCTCCTTCTCATTGTGCCGCTTGTGCGTGCCCCTAGGGTGTGACAACCAGTGAGGAGCTGTGTCCCTCATGCAGCCACCAGTGTACCTGTCAGTTCAGCTTTCAGTGGACCTGTCAGTGCAGCCCATCAGTGCATCTGTCACCACAGCCATCAGTGCAGCCTTATTAGTGTACCTGTCATAGAGCTGACATCACTGCCACCTATCAGCAGTGTACCCATCATAGCCTCCCATCAGCAGTTTACCCATTATACAGCTGCAATCACCAGAGCTGCCATGTCCCAAAAATATTTTACTAGTTAGGAGGCATATAAAATCCAGGGAGCTCTCACCATCCATTTTCGATTCGGACTACGAGCCAGTAGAAAGTAGTGGGTCAGTGACCGAATTGGAGGAGGAAACAGTCCCTCCTAAAAGAATAAGAATATTGTGCTCTGAAGACCAAGCAACCACCAGCAGTGCCATACACCCCAATGGTCAATCGGCAAACACCAATAACGATACACTCAAGGGAGGAAATGCCCAGTACCAGCACTGGAATATCACACCAGACCCCAAGAATCAGGTCCCAAACATATGTTCCTGATGTTCTGGCAAACCCACCATGGCTGCCTTTCAGCTCAGGATCAGCTTCAATCCCCTCCTTTCTCCACACAGCAGGCGTGCAGGCTAACACTGGGCAGTAAAGGGGTAAAAGTGCACTGTATTGAAGTGCTTAAGAATAAAAAGCTGTCCAAACCTGTCTGGCCCTGTGAAAAAGTAATTTCCCCCCCCTCTCTCATCTTTGCTAAATCATGAATGAGCTGTGATTAACCACATTTTTGGTAAAGCTGAGTTAAACTTCTCTTGCCACACCCAAGCCCAGTGGCGTATTTAGGTTCCGTGCTGCCCTAGGCAACACAAAAATTGCCCTCCCCCCATGGAAAGACCCTGACACCAGCCAACACCTGCTTTCCCCATGAAGGGAGCCTGACATTGACCAACAGCACTCCTGCCGCCCCCTCCCAAGACAGCCTTCTACTACCACCGCCCCCCATACACTGGCAACCCCCACCCTGGCAAAAGATAAGACACTCACCTTCACAGCTTCGGACATCCCCGGGAACAAGAGTCAGGCTCTGCATACACCATCAGGCAGCCCGCAGCCTCTCTCAGATCCCACCTGGCCCCTGTGCTGCGTGTGTCCCTTCTCCCTTTCCTTCTTTCGGGGGGATGGCGCCACCCGCCTGAAAAATGCTGCTGCCCCATGAAAAATGCCGCCCTAGGCAAATGCCATGTTTGCCTTGTGGTAAATACACCCCTGCCCAAGCCGGATTACTGCCAGACCTGATGAATCAAGAAATCTTTTAAATTTAAGCTGTCTGACAAAGTGAAGCACACTAAAAGATCTCAAAAAGCAACACATCATTCCACGATCTAAAGAAATTCAAGATTCAAGATTGATTATCCCCAAGACTTTTGGGGAAATGTTCTGTGGACTGCTGAGACAAAAGTTTAACTTTTTGTAAGGTGTGTGTCCCTTTACATCTGGCGTAAAACTAACACAGAATTTCATAAAAAAAAATTATAATAACGGTCAAACAAGGTGGTGCTAGTGTGATGCGCCATGACGTCAGCACACAAGGCGTTTCATGCACCAGCACGCCCTCGGGTGTATCCCCTGAGGACTGAGCACTTTATTTATGTCACAATTTTTTCGGTATACGGTGGTGATTTAGCATTTTCATTAGCCATGTTTATTAGTTTTCATTAAGGTATTCATTACATGAATTCATGTGGTTTTATATTGATATTTATATTTTATATGCACTATATTTCCAACTCTGCATTTATTCACTGTGTTTAATATTAAATTTGTTTGATGATCTGAATAATTTCATTGTGCCAAATACGCAAAATAAAAATCAGGAAAGGAGCAAATACTTTTTCACAGCATTGTAGGTTATGTAAATCTTAAGACTGGATGAGCAGAAATACAAATCATTTTACAAATAATACAGCACCTGTACATGTATTTCATGTGTGTACGGACTTGTTATACTGACCACTTAAGAAGTGGTCTGGAAATTGTTACTCTCCAACGAAGGCCACAGTTCACCAACTGACCCCTGGCTAATGGAATCACAATGTTAATTAAGATCACATCAACTAAGAATGACAAGGTATAAAAAAAAATTGTATTTTTATACGAAAAATTCTCAGAGGGCTAATTCTTGTCATTTCTGATATTTCCTAATAGTATATTATTTGTAATACATATCAGCTGATTAAAATTTGTATTAGTAAGCCAAACACAAAAATAGTTTTAAAATATTGAATGAATTTATACCTGTGATTGCAGGACTGAAATAAAATGCTAAAACCCTATAATCCTGTTGTTTGCTCATATGCTATACAGTAGATACAATAATTGCAAACAGAATATCTTCCTTATGCTGCTTGCAATTTCCTATACAATTTTTGACTTCTTAATGTCAGTATTTATATATGACTTAAGCGGGACTTCAATGATCAGCATTCGGTCAGTTAAGTCCAGCCAAGTTTCAATCCATCTATGGTTGTTCCCTCTCAACAGAAGTCATCTATGGCCAACCTAAGTATACCCTTTTTTCACATGTCACTCACTCAGGTGATAACCCTTGGGCAACTATTGAATTGTGGAAATTGAGGAGAAATATCCAAATGTTGCCATACCTGGAAATATCAGTTTTTACATAGGCATTCACAGACGAGAGCAGCTAGAAAACATGGTAAAGTTTTAAGTAATAGTTTCCTTCGTATAGTCACAAGTTACTTTAAAACATGAAAATTTTGCAAAGGGACTTGTAATAGGAAAAGTCTGATTGCTGTTGCTGATTTACTTCTGAAAATGTTACTAGATTCATGGATTACAGTACTTTCTCAGTCACTGATCAGAAAGAGTTATCCCAATAAGGAATGTAGGAGAAAAGTCCTTATCTTTATACTTGTTTCCTGCCACTGACCTTGAGGGTCAGCACATCAGTCAGGCAACTAGCATTTTCACAAAAAGAGATTAGCATTGACACCACATTTCTTTCATAACAGGAAACAGTGTCTATACCAGTTCCATATAAGAAGATGGGAATGGCCGTTGAAAGCCTCAAAACTATTTAATAACCCATCTAACAAACAGACTTGTCCATTCAAGGTACAAGCACCCTAACGTGACCCTATGAGTTGGCACCTAACAAGTGAAACACATTAGATTCTTGTATCTCGGATGGACTAGTATGTTTTTTGAATGGATTAAGAAACAGTTTTGAGGCTTTTAACATGGTGAGTGTTTCCACTCATCTTCTTTGAAGCTGCTATAGAGACTCTTTTAGTGGCCGCCAACCTACAGGGAAGCAGCTGTGGAAGGGGATCAGAGTCTACAATGGGGAATCTACTTTCTGTCCCCCATTCTACAGACTCCTTTTTTGTTTTTTGGAAAGTTAAAATATATAATAATGGTTTTTAAATGGTTTTATCAGTTAAACTTCTCTTTGTATAATATTGACAAAGGATATAATGTTTACTCTAGGTATGAAGATCATTCTTCCATACTTTATGCCAGGCTTTTCAGGCTCATATGCTTAAATGCAAAGATAGGCACATAGGTAGTGTCAGGAATGGACTGGCCAGCAATGGTGGGACTCACCTGCCTTTTGATCTGCAGTACCAGGGCTGGCCAGCGGGTGCTCCCAGCAATCAGAGACTCAACCTTTCAGCCAGCTAACACCTGGAACTGATGATACTGGTGTATTTAAGGGATGGCCAGACTTGCAGACTCTGCCTTGGTGTTGTGTTTGTCCTGGGCCCTGTATCTGTCCTGCATCCTGTTTCTGTTCCTTTGCTGACCCTGCCTGATCTGAACCGCTGCTGACTTCTCCTGCTCTGATCCCGGCTCGCTCCTGACCATCCCTCTGCCTGACCCTCTGTACCACGCTGCTTGCTACCTGTTCTGATCCCTGGCTTGTGACCCTGACCATCCCTCTGCCTGACCCTCTGTACTACGCTGCTAGCTACCTGCTGAACCTGGCCTGTGACCCCGACCATTCTCCGCTTGCTTCCCCTGTACCTACCTGCCCTATTGATATTGACCCGGCCTGCCTGACGACGCTTGCTTGTATGTACTGTTATTTGTGGGTGGTTGGTTTGGTTTGTTTGCACTGTATTATGTTTAGTATTGCACTGCGTTTATGTTTGTATGGTTAGTGTTAATAAATTATATTGTTTATCACATATCTGAAGTCTGCGTTTCCCTGCGTCAGTCACACACCTCTGGTCACACCTGGGAGCCCTGACAGGTAGACTCATATCAGAAACTGATAATGCAATCATGATGCAATTGGTTTATCCAGACCTGCAGTATATACGCAAAACAGCAGCAGTGTTTCTGGCAAGTTGTACTGCATCGTTTATATCATGTACCATTCATATTTGTTCTACTCTAACAGCTGGAACGAGAGCTCCATAACCTCCGCAGCACACAGAAGGTTACAAAATCAGAGAATGAGAAATTAAAACGTACCAACCAAGATTTGGAATATGATCTGGAGAAAATACGAGATCAGCTGTCTGAAGCCCAAGGCTGTTTGAGTGATATGAAACAAAAAATGATTCAGATTGAGGCTGAAAAGTAAGACATTCATTTGTTAATCATTCAACCTTTATTGTGTACCTTGATAAATATTAATAGCAAGAACATAATGTCATTTTTTAATTACATTCAAATATTAAAAATATAATTTTAAGTGTCTGGTTCCAAGCATAGACATGCCATTATCACATCAAATAGTGCAGTATATGCTGTTCATAATAAGTTGCTGGGGTACTCATGTTACATTGCAGGATGTTGTGACTAGGCTCAACTTTTATAAAAAATAGAAACCTGCATACTAAAATTTTGGGGCTCCTGGGATACCCTGTATCACCACTGAGGGTAACAAGTAGGTATTACAAGTACCAGGCGGTGCTTGCTATCACCATCTAAAACTAATTTATTAAACTTTAACTGAAAAAAGGTTTACTTTATTGTAGATCATCTTATCACTGTAGAGGCCATTAAGCTGTATGTTCACAAGTAGAATTCCATTAAAATTTTTTCATTTTAAGAAGGTATATTTTCTAAGCCCTGGTTCACATTATACGGGCTGGTTTTGGGTGCAGGAATCACATCTGTTCCCGCACCCTAAATTACCCGTAACTGAATCACGCTGCTCTTACAAGACGTGCGGGGCTGCCATTCATTTTGAATGGCACTCCCAAGCATCTCAGCCCACATCTTGATTATAATGAATGGGTTGCCATGCCTGAGCAAATACAGGTCGCGTGGTCTGCCATAGTGTGAACCTAGCCTAATCACTACTGGGGTCAAATCAGCTTTTGCTTTTGACCACAGTGAGGAGAAAATCAATGGAGCAAGATGGAAAATTGTTCTTGAATTAATCTCTAACAGTGTATGCAGTTTTCGTTTTGTAAAGTCTATTTGTTCCAAAATCAAAAGCATGCAAAATTTTGACCTATGAAATTCATTAAGTCACTGAATGTACTGCAAATGTTCATACTCACAAATATACACAAATCTACTAGTGTATAGCCAACTTAACTCTATACATATGGAAAAACCATATTTACTCATTATTACTTATGTACGCTGGGCTTACTGCTTAATAATTCTGCATAATGACTGGTTCTCTCAGTGATAGACCACAATGATTCTGTCGGTGTGGCTGAAAATTTATCTAAGCAACTGAGGACAGGGCAAAATAGATAATGAATAGAGGAAAATGTTATAATTCTGTATATGTTACATAGTCATGGAAATTTTGTATATTGATTAATGGATGCTACATAAAAAATATTACAAATATTACAATTGTATAGGAAAATATACTGTAAGTTTCCTTTAACAGTTCTCCATGTTGTGAAAAGATGCCATGCCCTGAGCATAATACGGGAATTTTTTTTTTTTGTTATTACAAAACAAATAACTAAGTAGAAAGGTATTTCAAGCTTTCACAGAGGTCTTCTTCTTTTTTTTTTTTTTTTAGATGTTTACAACTATGAAGTCATACATTCCCTTTCTGTAATGTAACTATTGTTAATGTCAGCCTTTCTTTACACATTTTTCTGTTAAAAAAATCTACTAGTGTATAGCCAGCTTTACTCTATGCATATGAAAAATACATATTTGCTAATTATTACTTATGTACACTGGGCTTCCTGCTTAATAATGCTATACAATGATTGGTTCTCTCAGTACAAGCCTGACCACAGTCATTCTGAAATTTGGCTGACATTGTATCTAAGCAACTGAGGACAAAGCAATATAAACAACCAATAGAAGGAAATTATTTAATTCTATATACAGTATCTCACAGAAGTGAGTACACCCCTCACATTTTTGTAAATATTTTATTATATCTTTTCATGTGACAACACTGAAGAAATAGCACTTTGCTACAATGTAAAGTAGTGGGTGTACAGCTTGTATAACAGTGTAAATTTGCTGTCCCCTCAAAATAACTCAACACACAGTCATTAATGTTTAAACCGCTGGCAACAAAAGTGAGTACACCCCTAAGTGAAAATGTCACAATTGGGCCCAATTAGCCATTTTCCCTCCCTGGAGTCATGTTACTCATCAGTGTTACAAGGTCTCAGGTGTGAATGGGGAGTAGGTGTGTTAAATTTGGTGTTATCGCTCTCACTCTCTCATACTGGTCACTGGAAGTTCAACATGGCACCTCATGGCAAAGAACTCTCTGAGGATCTAAAAAAAAGATTTGTTGCTCTACATAAAGATGGCCTAGGCTATATAAGATTGCCAAGATCCTGAAACTGAGCTGCAGCACGGTGGCCAAGACCATACAGCGGTTTAACAGGACAGGTTACACTCAGAACAGGCCTCGCCATGGTCGACCAAAGAAGTTTAGTGTACGTGCTCAGCGTCATATCCAGAGGTTGTCTTTGGGAAATAGACGTATGAGTGCTGGTGGCATTGCTGCAGAGGTTGACGGGGTAGGGGGTCAGCCTGTCAGTGCTCAGACCATGCACTGCACACTGTCGTCCCAGAAGGAGGCCTCTTCTAAAGATGATACACAAGAAAGCCTGCAAACAGTTTGCTGAAGACAAGCAGACTAAGGACATGGATTACTGGAACCATGTCCTGTGGTCTGATGAGACCAAGATAAACTTATTTGGTTCAGATGGTGTCCAGCGTGTGTGGCGGCAACCAGGTGAGGAGTACAAAGACAAGTTTGTCTTGTGGTGGGAGTGTCATGGTCTGGGGCTGCATGAGTGCTGCCAGCACTGGGGAGCTACCGTTCATTGAGGGAACCATGAATGCTAACATGTACTGTGACATACTGAAGCAGTGCATGATCCCTTCCCTTTGGAGACTGGGCCGCAGGGCAATATTCCAACATAACGACCCCAAACACACCTCCAAGACAACCACTGCCTTGCTAAAGAAGCTGAGGGTAAAGGTGATGGACTGGCCAAGCATGTCTCCAGACTTAAACCCTATTGAGCATCTGTGGGGCATCCTCAAATGGAAGGTGGAAGAGCGCAAGGTCTCTAACATCCACCAGCTTGGTGATGTCATCATGGAGGAGTGGAAGAGGACTCCAGTGGCAACCTGTGAAGCTCTGGTGAACTCCATGCCCAAGAGGGTTAAGGCAGTGCTGGAAAATAATGGTGGCCACACAAACTATTGACACTTTGTGCCCAATTTGGACATTTTCACTTAGGGGTGTACTCACTTTTGTTGACAGCGGTCTAGACATTAATGGCTGTGTGTTGAGTTATTTTGAGGGGACAGCAAATTTACACTGTTATACAAGCTGTACACTCACTACTTTACATTGTAGCAAAGTGCCATTTCTTCAGTGCTGTCACCATGGTGAGGCCTGTTCTGAGTGTAACCTGTCCTGTTAAACCGCTGTATGGTCTTGGCCACCTTGCTGCAGCTCAGTTTCAGGGTCTTGGCAATCTTCTTATAGCCTAGGCCATCTTTATGTAGAGCAACAAATCTTTTTTTAGATCCTCAGAGAGTTCTTTGCCATGAGGTGCCATGTTGAACTTCCAGTGACCAGTATGAGAGAGTGAGAGCGATAACACCAAATTTAACACACCTGCTCCCCATTCACACCTGAGACCTTGTAACACTGATGAGTCACATGACACCGGGGAGGGAAAATGGCTAATTGGGCCCAATTTGGACATTTTCACTTAGGGGTGTACTCACTTTTGTTGCCAGCGGTTTAGACATTTATGGCTGTGTGTTGAGTTATTTTGAGGGGACAGAAAATTTACACTGTTATACAAGCTGTACACTCACTACTTTACATTGTAGCAAAGGTGTCCGTTTATGAACCAGCGGTAATAGATCGCTGCTCAGTTCTCCGGCATTCTCGGAGAACACAGTTCTCCTGTGAATGCAGTTTATTAAGCAGTTCTCCGAACGAAGGGAGAACAGTCTCCAAACGCTGGAGAACGGTCTACAAACTCTGGAAAACGGCTCATTTTACTATAATCTCGTGAGATTACAGTAAAAGATCAGTTTACTAAGCAGAGGTAAATTATCTCTGCTTAGTTTGCGGTCCCTCTGATTCTCCAGCTCTGGGCTGGAGAATCTGGAGGGAGAACACAGATCTCCAGTGAAGGGCTGACATGATCTCCTGAGTGTCATAAACTGTGAATGACCAGAGAATAGCTGAGATCCGTTGAATCACAGCTATTCTCTGTGTCATAAACGGACACCAAAGTGTCATTTCGTCAGTGTTGTCACCTGAAAAGATGTTATAAAATATTTATAAAAATGTGAGGGGTGTACTCCTGTGAGATACTGTATGTTACACAGTCATGGAAATATGGTACAATGACTCTGAAAAATGATGGATGCTACATAAAAAAATTACAATGATAAAAGAAAAATACATTGTATTTTTTTAACCATTTTCTGTTGTGAAAAGTTGCTATGCCCTGAACAAAATGATTGAATTGATGTCATTACAAAACAAATAGCTAAGTAGAAAGGTATTTCAAGCCTTCACTTCACAAAGGTCTTTTTTTAAAGAAGTTTACAGCTATAAAGTCATACATTCCCTTTCTGTAATGTCAGTGTCAGCCTTTCCGTTCAAATAGCTATTTCCACCCTAAACGTGCTTGGGGCAGCAGCATGATTTTCTATTGTTGGGTTCTACATTGCTTGTCCTACATCAAAGTGAGTGAGGTTGTTTGTTACTGTCAGTATCCAGATAGATGCTTTAATCAGGACTAGGCTTATATGCTTTGCATAGAACCTAAAACTAAATGCGGACTTCCTGTTGCATTTGTGAGCCAGTAAACAAGATACCGCTGACTCTATCCACGCCACATACTGTAATGCCCAACATATGCTGAGCTCATTAATGGGTATCTAACAATTGCCCTGTAACTGCAACTTTTAAAGCTTAAAAATGTGTCAACAATGGCTCTGTTAATGCAATGTTTTTAGCTTAAAGGATAAGTTCACCTTTTGGACAAAAATAATAAATGCACATTTTTTTGTAGGTAAAAAAAGGTGCATTTATTATTTTTGTCTAAAGCAGCCTGTAAAGTATTACACCAATGATCAGTAGATTGCTGATGCTCCTGCAGACCTGTCAGAATATCTGCTTGCTGTACAGGATATACGGTCAAGCAGATATTCTGATAGGAAGCTTCAATGAACTGCCACTCCACAGCGCCGTCGTTGTTCATTGAAAACTACAAGCCCACAGCCACTGAGGCTGTCTGGACTTGCAGTTTATTCATTCAGTCCGTGAATGATGGCGTGGCCGTGTGGGCGGAGCCCCACACAGCCACGTTGTTTTCATATCTGACAAATAGTATGGGGAAACTTCTCCCCATATTATGTGTCAGAGGGAAGGGGAGCGGCGGGTGTGGCTGCAGCTATGGGAACATGTTACATGTTCCACCCTAAAAATGGGTGGAGCATGTAACATGTTCCCAATGGTGAACTTTAAAAACGTGTTTCTGTAATGGCCCTCTTACTGCAAATTTTACAGCTTAAAAACATGTCCCAAACAATAGCCCTCTTACTGCAATTTGTACAGCTTAAAATGTGTTCCCAACAATGGTCCTCTTACTGCAACTTTTATAACTTACAAACATGTCCCCAAACACAGAACTCTTACTGCAGCTTTTATAGCTTACAAACATGTCCCCAATAATGACCCTCTTACTGCAAGTTTTATAGCTTACAAACATGTCCTCAACAATGACCCTCTTACTGCAACTTTTATAGCTTACAAACATGTTCCCAACAATGGCCCTCTTACTGCAACTTTTATAGCTTACAAACATGTTCCCAACAACGGCCCTCTTACTGCACTTTTTATAGCTTACAAACATGTCCTCAACAATGGCCCTCTTACTGCAATTTTTACAGCTTAAAATGTGTTCCCAACAATGGCCCTCTTACTGCAACTTTTATAGCTTACAAACATGTCCCCAACAATGGCCCTCTTACTGCAGCTTTTATAGCTTAGAAACATGTCCCCAACAATGGCCCTCTTACTGCAGCTTTTATAGCTTACAAACATGTCCCCAACAATGGCCTTCTTACTGCAACTTTTATAGCTTACAAACATGTCCCCAACAATGACTCTCTTACTGCAACTTTTATAGCTTACAAACATGTCCCCAACAACAGCCCTCTTACTGCAGCTTTTATAGCTTACAAACATGTCTTCAACAATGGCCCTCTTACTGCAATTTTTACAGCTTAAAATGTGTTCCCAAGAATGACCCTCTTACTGCAAATTTTATAGCTTACAAACATGTCCCCAACAATGACCTTCTTACTGCAACTTTTATAGCTTGCAAACATATCTGCAACAATGACCCTCTTACTGCATCTTTTACAGCTTACAAACATGTCCCCAACAATGGCCCTCTTACTGCAGCTTTTATAGCTTACAAACATGTCCCCAACCACGGCCCTCTTACTGCAGCTTTTAAAGCTTACAAACATGTCCCCAACAATGGCCCTCTTACTGCAACTTTTATAGCTTACAAACATGTCCCCAACAATGGCCTTCTTACTGCAACTTTTATAGCTTACAAACATGTCCCCAACAACGGCCCTCTTACTGCAACTTTTACAGCTTACAAACATGTCCCCAACAATGGCCTTCTTACTGCAACTTTTATAGCTTACAAACATGTCCCCAACAATGGCCCTCTTACTGCAACTTTTACAGCTTACAAACATGTCCCCAACAATGGCCCTCTTATTGCAAGTTTTATAGCTTACAAACATGTCCCCAACAATGGCCTTCTTACTGCAACTTTTATAGCTTACAAACATGTCCCCAACAATGGCCCTCTTATTGCAAGTTTTATAGCTTACAAACATGTCCCCAACAATGGCCCTCTTGCTTCAAATTTTACAGCTTACAAACATGTCCCCAACAATGACCCTCTTACTGCAACTTTTATAGCTTACAAACAGGTCCCCAACAATGGCCTTCTTACTGCAAGTTTTATAGCTTACAAACATGTCCCCAACAATGGCCTTCTTACTGCAGCTTTTATAGCTTACAAACATGTCCCCAACAACGGCCCTCTTACTGCAACTTTTATAGCTTTCAATTATAATTATATTACATTCTCTGAAGTGGTTTAAAAACCCTGGAAGGATTAGCCAACTTCAGCTGCTTCACTGCGATAATAGACTCTGGAAATGAACTGCCACGTAGTGTCAAAATATTTTTCATGTTGAGGACATGCATGCTACAATGGAACTAAAGTCCCCCTGTGAAAAATTGCAAGGACCTAGGGATTTTTTTTTTATTTGCAAAAGAGACTTACCAAGTCTACTTTACCAAGATACAATTTCTCCACACCTTTAGTTTTTCTTCTCCTATGGAGACTGCATGGCGCATGCACCATGCAGTGTACATATCGGCTTGCTCTTGGCATGGGAAATAATAGAATCAGGTACTGGGGATGCTGTAACTCCTCTGTGCATGTGCAGGAGTTTCAACATCAATGGCCATCCAATGGCTGAAGAGAAGCACTGTTGGACTCATAAGTAACAGCAGAGGAGATGGTGGTGTCATCAGGCAGAGCAGCAATAGGATCCTGGATCTATCATCACTGGAGTCAGGGCACACTAAGAAGTAAGTGTGTATTCACACATTATGGCTCAATACCACCCACCCTATTCCCTAGCAGAATTTATTTCTGCTTTAAATCATGTTTATGCATAGCATATAACATTCTCCAAGGATGTTCCTCTCATACCTGGGCACAGTATCTTGACAGCAACTGTTGCTGGTTAAAATTTTCTTGAACGATAAACAGGAGTTTTCACTGATTTGTTTTAATCTGTTGGTTATCAGTCTGTCTTCAATTTTCTGTGAAAAGTCAGAGATACAGATCAGGAACATCTCAGGACAGTCAGAAGTCTTTATCTGCATACCTGTTCTGTATTAATACTTTAAAGTGTTGATGCACAATTTGGGTAATACTGTTTTCTTTTCTGGTATACTGTCCAGTTTTTATCATTTTCTCATGAGCCTGTCCTAATTACAATATTGTTTTTTTGTATCTTTGCCAAGCAATTGAATAATACAGTATGATAAAGAATTGATGATGTTAATTTTTATATATTTGTCTTTCTTAGGGAGGTAACAGATTGTAAAGATTCTATGGACATTTCAAGTGCTCAGGTGTAGTATCCTTGCATTGAATATTTTGGCAACCATCCATTATCACTCTGATTTAAATGTGTTGTAAAGTTTGGCAAGTGCTGTAATGTTATCCAGAATGGGAAGCAGCCCACAGATAGCTTTAATGGCTGCTTGCTAACTGGTGCTGAATCCTGTGTTATTTGAGACATAGCACAGTGAAGCACACTCCTAGATATGTGCTAGGTTAGGTAAATTTAGTTTGGGCTCACTGTAGTCAGTTGAGCTGTGTGTGATTATTTTGGTCTGTTGTATATTTCACTGGCTGCAGGCTTGACTTCTTCCCTTGTCTTTCTGGAAAGTTAATGGAAGATAGAGGACTAGGAGAGTCTAATCAGCAGCTGCATATTTCTCTGGCCAGTCCCTGGGGAGAATGTGCCCATATGGTGGCTGGGAGAGTGTATAAATACTATGAGACCTGGAACAGAGGAGTCTTATGTCTTAAATGAAGAGGCCACAGCCAGGACGGCTGCTGTCCTTCTGGGCAGACTCACCATGTGTCTGCTGTTCAATGTGATCCCAGCTAGGTTGCTAGGGGGCTATTTTGCTGAAAGTTGCTGGAGCTGACTGAGGGACTTTTTATCCTGGGTTCTGGTCTGGTATCACTAGAGAGATGTCTGGAAGATATTCATCCAAGGGTTTTAGTGAGTACAGACTGGTGTGAGAGATTCCTGAGACTGTGTGCGGTGGCCACCCCTCTTGTGCTGGAGTCAGCGCTACTTACAGGAGACATTGTGTTTGGTATCCTGAAAAGCTAATTTTCAACATTTCAACAAGGGCTCAGATCCTTAGGAAGAAGTTTAGCATCCTCAAGTTGCTGTTAAAGAAGCACAGTCTACTATTTGTTTGTGCAACGACTCTGCTGAAATCTTTAAAAAGAACATTAATGTCCTCAATTTCCTGATCAAATTACTGGAGTATCCCACAGTTACCCTGAACCTATCCAAGTTCAAGTTTCACAATAAAGCATCAGAAAAGCATATGCCTAGACTGTTCATTGATCTAATAGGAGTGACTGTGTGTTTGGCTGCGCAGCAATTATGGGAAAAGACCCTAGAAACCTTAAAACTGCGAGCTGTTAAGTACTATAGCTGCATGAATAAAATTCTTCACTGTGCAACTCTCTTTAAAAGTGCCTCCCTTACCTTTTGTTCATGAAGGCTAAGCGATACCCATTAAGATTTCTATCATTCAGCCTCACAAGCTGAACAAAAAAATCAATAGATTCCCATATCCCATGGCTGGAGTGGTCTCCCTGCCTGCTATTTTATTCTGACATCCGTTGCTCCCACAGTTGTCAGAATACCAGAGAAATTACTGTTTGGCCAAGAACTTTACCCCAATGTTTTTGATTACCATATTGAAGTTGAAAAACCAGATGGTATAGACAGAGCCATCCACATTTTGAATTTTGGCTGATTATGCTGGAATCAGCTGAAATTTGAACCATATATAGCCATTATAGGAGTACAGTCATGTGAAAAAGTAAGTAGACCCTATGGAAATTGTTAGAGTGGTTCTAAAAGGTCCATGTTTTCTTACCTTCATGTATTCTATCCTCCATCCACCTTCCAATCCTTGCCTGAGCCCCCGCCCAACCAGCGAGGTTCTCGACAGCCTCTTTCTCCTCATTGGCTGAGACAGCAATGGGAGCCCATTGGCTCCCGATGCTGTCAATCACAGCCAGTGAGCCAATAAGGACAGAGAGGGGGCGGGGCCGAGCCATGGATCTATGTGTCTTACGTACGCTCGGGGATGAGCATGCAAAGGTGCCCCCAGAGCCGGCGGCTTTCTCTGGGGGCACTGCTCAAGGAGGAGGAGCCAGGAGCTCTGGAGGGGACCCGAAAAAAAAAAGGATTGGGGCTGTTCTGTGCAAAATAATTGCACATAACAGGTAAGTATAGACATGTTTGTTATTTTAGAAGAAAAAAAAAAACAAAGGTCCAGTGTCACTTTAACTTTTTCAATATACAGTCAGGTCCATAAATATTGGGACATCGACACAATTCTAACATGTTTGGCTCTATACACCACCACAATGGATTTAAAATAAAATGAACAAGATGTGTTTTAACTGCAGACTGTCAGCTTTAATTTGAGGGTATTTACATCCAAATCAGGTGAGTGGTGTAGGAATTACAACAGTTTGCATATGTGCCTCCCACTTGGTAAGGGACCAAAAGTAATGGGACAATTGGCTTCTCAGCTGTTCCATGGCCAGGTGTGTGTTATTCCCTCATTATCCCAATTACAATGAGCAGATAAAAGGTCCAGAGTTCATTTCAAGTGTGCTATTTGCATTTGGAATCTGTTGCTGTCAACTCTCAAGATGAGATCCAAAGAGCTGTCACTATCAGTGAAGCAAGCCATCATTAGGCTGAAAAAACAAAACAAACCCATCAGAGAGATAGCAAAAACATTAGGCGTGGCCAAAACAACTGTTTGGAACATTCTTAAAAAGAAGGAACGCACCGGTGAGCTCAGCAACACCAAAAGACCCGGAAGACCACGGAAAACAACTGTGGTGGATGACCAAAGAATTCTTTCCCTGGTGAAGAAAACACCCTTCACAACAGTTGGCCAGATCAAGAACACTCTCCAGGAGGTAGGTGTATGTGTGTCAAAGTCACCAATCAAGAGAAGACTTCACCAGAGTGAATACAGAGGGTTCGCCACAAGATGGAAACCATTGGTGAGCCTCAAAAACAGGAAGGCCAGATTAGAGTTTGCCAAACGACATCTAAAAAATCCTTCACAGTTCTGGAACAACATCCTATGGACAGATGAGACCAAGATCAACTTGTACCAGAGTCATGGGAAGAGAAGAGTATGGAGAAGAAAAGGAACTGCTCATGATCCTAAGCATACCACCTCATCAGTGAAGCATGGTGGTGGTAGTGTCATGGCGTGGGCATGTATGGCTGACAATGGAACTGGTTCTCTTGTATTTATTGATGATGTGACTGCTGGCAGAAGCAGCAGGCTGAATTCTGAAGTGTTTCTGGCAATATTATCTGCTCATATTCAGCCAAATGCTTCAGAACTCATTGGACGCCGCTTCACGGTGCAGATGGACAATGACCCAAAGCATACTGCAAAAGCAACCAAAGAGTTTTTTAAGGGAAAGAAGAGGAATGTTATGCAATGGCCAAGTCAATCACCTGATCTGAATCTGATTGAGCATGCATTTCACTTGCTGAAGACAAAACTGAAGGGAAAATGCCCCAAGAACAAGCAGGAACTGAAGACAGTTGCAGTAGAGGCCTGGCAGAGCATCACCAGGGATGAAACCCAGCGTCTGGTGATGTCTGTGCGTTCCAGACTTCAAGCTGTAATTGACAGCAAAGGATTTGCAACCAGGTATTAAAAAGTGAAAGTTTGATTTATGATTATTATTCTGTCCCATTACTTTTGGTCCCTTAACAAGTGGGAGGCACATATGCAAACTGTTGTAAGTCCTACACTGTTCACCTGATTTGGATGTAAATACCCTCAAATTAAAGCTGACAGTCTGCAGTTAAAGCACATCTTGTTCGTTTCATTTCAAATCCATTGTGGTGGTGTATAGAGCCAAAAATGTTAGAATTGTGTCAATGTCCCAATATTTATGGACCTGACTGTATTTGAAATAGAGGTGAAGGTGATATACTTGAGCAAATGATACATAAAACTTACATACCAAAAGAGGAGATCGGGACCTTTCCGTGAGTACTGGACATGTACCCAGGGCACATATGTACTTTTTTAAATAGAAAGCAAATGTGCGGCCGCTCGGCGTCTAGGCCCAGATACCGGGAGGCCACACATTTGTGTGCGGCAGGCGTGAAGAGGTTAATAGCAAAAAGTCCAAAATGTTTTTTTCTCACAATTCTCAAAAATCTTATAGCGCAAAAAATAAAAAATGCACAGGCGAACAAATACCACTGAAAGAAAGCTCAATTCGTGGGAAAAAAAGGAGGTACATTTCATCTAGGTGTGGTTTTGCATGACTGTGTAATTGTCAGTGAAAGTAACGCAGCGCCATAATGCAAAAAACGGCCTGGTCAGGAAGGGGGGTAAATCCTCAGGAGGGCAAGTGGTTAGACATATAGGCAAAGACCAGGACTTCTGAAACAGTTTGCTGTGGACTGTTGATTTGACAATAGATTTGATTGCCCATGGTAACTGTAGACATGTTTGGTACAAACTGAAGACAGATTTTTGGGGAGAAAAACCTCATACCACCTGTGTGGATGTTGGTGGAAATGTTATGGTTTCAGGTTGTTTTGATTGCTGGCCGCACGCTGGCCGCGCAAGCATCCACAAACTGCTATGGGCTCGGCAGCTGCAGCTAGCCGTTAACAGGTGTCAATAACAGTAGGCCACTGCCATTCCCACCAAGGCACAAAGCCTGTATAAATGTAACCATAATCTACAGAACAGCACGTCCACAAGTGCACTGCTAGTTTTCTCGCAAAAGGCACAATTTTCAGGCTAGTGCTTGATCCGTGACTGTGACTGGTTAATGCAAACTGAAAAAGTCTCAAAACTCTTTTTCTACAAGCCATTTTTAAGTAAAACTAAAGGCAAAAACCCTTTTTTTTCATTTTGACAATTTTATTGCCATATGAGTCCCATTGAGGAGATTTCCCTTCACTTTCGGTCCCATAGCCAAAAGAGGAAGTGAGAAGAAACCAGGGTCACTAAAAGTAACATCCCCCTTGGTAGATTCCCCCTCTATTTCTGTGCTCCTGACGACCCACAATTTGGGATTTTCTTTCACTATTACACTATGTGACAACGGTAAACAGGACATACCCACATGGAAGAAAAATATATTTGAGATATATTTTAAAAATATTCTTCCCAAATATATTGACATATATTTTAAATGCTACAATTTTGGCCATATTCAATATATTTCAATATATATATATATATATATATACTGCATGTTGAAATGCGTTTTTATTGCAGAATATATGGAAAATATTTTTTAAAATAAATTTCAAATAAACTGTATGTCTTTAAAACACAAATCTACATTTTTGGGATGCATTTACAAATATATGTAAAAAAATATATGTTAAAATGACTTTTTTATATGTTTAAAAAAAATCTGAAGAACATATTTAAAAAATATATTTTTTTAAAATATTTTTCATATCTTTTATAATATATAAAAAATGCATTTCAACATCAAGTATATATATCATATCATTTTAACATATATTTTAACAAAAATCTGAAGAATATATTTAAAAAATATATTTTTAAAAAATATTTTTCATATATTTTATAATATATAAAAAATGCATTTCAACATCAAGTATATATATCATATAATTTTTACATATATTTGTAAATGAATTCCAAATGTGTAGATTTGTATTTTTAAAGACATACAGTATATTTGAAATGTATTTTTAAAAATATTTTTCATATATTTTGTAATAAAAACTCATTTCAACATGCGTTGTGTATATATGTATGTATGTAAAAAAAAACATATATTTTTTTTCAAATATATATATATCTCAAATATATATTTCAAATATATGTATATATGTGTGTGTATATATATTTTTCATATATTTAAAAAATATTCTTCCCAAATATATTGACATATATTTGAAATGCTACAATTTTGGCCATATACAATATATTTCAGTATATATATATATATATATATATATATATATATATATAATATGGCCAAAATTGTAGCATTTCAAATATATTTTATTTCCATATGGGTATATAGGGCATATCTCCCTAACGGGGGCATAGATAGCAATAAAAACCTGACAGGTGTTCTAATCCATCTCCACTCTATCCAAAACTAAATATAAAATTGCCTTTAGTTATACTTTAGCAGTAGAATTGATGAAGTCATCTCTTCTGCTATACGCTTGTTGAAGAATGTAGACTGCAAGCACTGTGCAATGCAAAGAGCATGGTTAGCTTGGAGTGCTGACCTTCCACCTACCAGTCTACTAATGTGTGAGGGATTACAAGCCACTAATGTCAAGACATTTTAAAGGTACTTATGGCAAGCTAGCTATATGTAAAAATTAATTTAATGTTTTAATAATGAATACATTGAAACTGGATTGAATGGCATTGTATGTCTTCTAAGAGATTCTAAAAAGGTGTATCATTATAAATGTTGTTGCAGTCATGTCCCCTATGGGACAAAGTACATGTATTGCTTTGTCACATGTTTTTAAGTGCTCTCTAACCTACCTATTATTATACAGGATTTATATAGCGCCAACAGTTTGCTCAGCGCTTTACAATATAACGGGAGACAATACAGCAACAATACAGTTCAATACAAGAGGGTTAGGAGGGCCCTGCTCCTTGAAGCTTACAATCTAGGAGATCAAACCTGCCCCCCTTCTCTCTTGTGGCCTATCCAACAACAGATTTGAAGGAGACAGCTGATTCATAAGTGCAGCTTATCTCAGCTGTGAACACTTTCCACAGACAAGGAAAGGCAAGAGCAATGCAAAGGAAGGGGGATTCTCCTATTTTATTCTGCATTCCTCTTGCTGCTGCTTGTTTGTGGAAAGTGTTCACAGCTGAGATAAGCTGCGCATATGAATCCGCTGTCTCCTTCAAAGCTGTTGTCAGATTGGCCACAACAGGAGGGGAAGGGGGGCAGGCCAGTACTCATAATGAGGGTTCGAAAGCACTTAGCAACATGGGGAAAATTACTACATGTATTTTGTCCCATAGGGAACGGCACTTTACCAACAAATTGTAATGATAGATCTTTAACTTCCAAAGATTTAAAACCATTGTTTGAAACAGTTCTACCAGATTTTTTTCCAGGATCCTACACTGAAAGATCAGCATAAGGAACATGAGCCTGAAGCCAGTGATCCCCAGGAATCTGCAGAACAGTAAGTATGATTGATGTTTTATCTTTAGCAGTATCCCATGAAGTACTTTCTGATCTCAGATGCTTTCACACAGTAGCATCAAACGCACTGACTGTTTTACTTTGACAAGACTTTGATGTCTGAATTATACACATTCTGCATTTCCTGTTACAATGGAAGGCTGCTGAATGCGTACTGTAATAATGACAACATGAAGCGAACAACACAGGAAACAAATTGTTTTTACATCATAACATTCTCATTTCAGTTCCTCCTTTTTTTTTTAAAAGATGTTCCTATAAATAATGTCACTGCAGGTTCGGCAGTAAGCTGAGAAACCTGCTTTGTGAGAAGGAAGTAAAAATTATTGTAAGTCAAAAGGGGTTTAGTGCAGGCAGGACGTGAGTAATGTGTAGCAGAGGCAAGTTCACAGGTATATCATGTAGGATGGCATAAGTGTGAAGCCTTCTCTCTAAACAGTAAAATGCTATAAAAATTTCAAGGTAGACTTCAGAGTTCAAACCACACATTATCGCAAGGTCATCTGATGCTTTAACCAGTTGTCTACCAGGGCAATGTTTTACATTTTTTGCACACATGTTAAAAACCTGCATTTTTTGTTATAAATACTTTAACCGCTTGCCCTCCAGAAGATTTACCCCCTTCCTGACCAGGCCATCCTTTCAGCACTGCGCTATTTCAACTGGTAATTGTGCAGTCATGCAATGCTGTGCCCAAATTAAATGTATGTCTTTTTTCACACAAATAGAGCTTTCTTTTGGTAGTATTTGATCACCACTTTTTTTTTTTTGTGACACAAATGAAAAAAACCCAAAAATTTTGAAAAAAACCCAGTATTTTCTATTTTTTTTTTTATAAAAAATATCCAACAAACCCAAAGTTAGTCATAAATTTAGACCAAAATGTGTTCTGCTACATATCTTTGGTGAAAACAATCCCAATATGTGTATATTAATTGGTCTGTGTAAAAGTTATAGCGTCTATAAACTATAGTGTGTATATATACTAGAATTTACACAGCTTTTTCTTTCTGACTGCCTATCATATTTCTTGAGGTGATAAAATGCCAGGGGAGTACAACCCCCCCCCCCAAATGACCCCTTTTTGAAAAGTAGATACCCCAAGGAATTTGCGGAGAGGCATGTTGAGTCCATGGAAGATTTTATTACAATTTTTTTTTGACACAAAGCTGTCAATTAAATGATATATTGCTCATGTATGCCATGGCTATATGTGGAATAACACCCCAAAACACATTCCACTACTTCTCCTGAATATGGGGATACCACATGAGAGACTTTTTGGCAGCCTAGCCACATACAGACCCCCAAAATCCAATGACCACCTTCAGGCTTCAAAGGGCATATTTCCTCATGTCGCTTCCTCACTACCTATCCATTTTTGGAAAGTAGACACCCCAAGGAATTTGATAAGAGTCATGGTAAATATTTTGCAGATTTTTTTTTAATCACTTTTATTGTTATCACAGGGAATGTAAATATCCCCTGTGATAGCAATAGGCAATGACTAGTACTCTTTTCTGAGAAATCTGGGGTCTGTTAGACTCTAGATAACTTCTCTGCCCTTAAGCATCTGATCATACCAAGATCAGTGTGATCAGATGCTTTCCCAATTTAAAAATATCTTAATGTTAATATCTGGCAAAATGGAAATGATAAAATGCTCGTAGCTTCCAGTTTCTTAGACTCAGTGGTGCATTCAGGTTTTGCTGCTAGGCAACACAAAAATTGGCTCCCCCCCAATGGAGAGACCTTGACACCGACCAACACTCCCCTCCCCCAAAAAGAAAGCCTGACATTGACCAACAACACCCCCCCACCATCACCCGAGAGAGCCTTCCACTACCACCGCCCCTCATAAACTGGCAACCCCCGACACCCTGACAAGAGATAAGACACTCACCTTCACAGCTCCAGACATCCCCAGGAACAAGAGTCAGGCTCTGTATACACCATCAAGCAGCCCGTAGCCTGTCTCAGATCCCACTAGGTCCCCATGTTGCGTGTGTCCCTTCTTCCTTTCCTTCTTTTGGGGGATGGCTCTGCCCCCCTGAAAAATGCTGCCCCCCCTGAAAAATGCCACCCTAGGCAAATGCCTTGTTTGCCTTGTGGTAAATACACCCCTGCTTAGACCATAGAGATGATTGGAGCCATTCTGGTCTCCAATCAGCTCTATGGTCAGCCAGTGCTGGCTGCATTCTCAGATTCCCCTGTGGGAGGGGAGAACCCAAGAAAACCATGGAAGGCGACGGGAAGGGGGGACATCCCTTTCTGCTGCTTGTAAAAACAATCAAGCAGCAAATTAACCTCTAGGATTGCTTTTAATGAAAGCAACCACCAGCTAAAAATAACGATATCAGGATGATGCCTGCAGCTGCAGGCATCATCCTGGTATAACCGCTCAAAGTCCAGCGATGTACCAGTATGTTGCTGGTCCTTGTTGGGCATATATGTAACAGCAGAGAACATGGGCATATGATGAATCAGGTCTGTGGACCAATATGACCACAATTCATTCTTTTTTGTAAAACCCATGTAGAGGGTTAGTCCCAAAAAAGTTTTAAATTCAGAAACCGTGACAGTTTTCCATGCAAATTGTCTGGCAAGAGCTGAATTTGGGTGGATGGCAATGTATTGTTGTGTGTGTATAAATTGCTTTGGCCTACAACCAATTGATGCAAATCTTCTGTAAAAAAAAAGTGGAGGGGCTAAACAATAGTGATAACAGCGAACCTGCTAACACTGCGTTTTTGGGACACTATTCTAAGGAGGCATTAGTATAGTTCTGTTCATAATCAATATATTGATCTGTACAAACACTATACTAGTAATGACTGTGATCAGTGACCTATAGCGTGAGTGCGATAGTGTGCAGGCAATCTAACGCTAGCTGACTCTGGCTGGGAGGGGAGCTTACAGACCCTGACACTATCTGATGTCGCTAGTGGCAGTAATACAGTGATCAGTGAAAGATTCTACATATAAACACTGTACTAATGGCACTGTTATGGACCTGCCGGCGGTAGCCTCTAGCATTCCACAGACCAGAATTCCCCAAGGCGCAGAATTTAAGCCCCAACCTGCTTGTTCACCAGGGCCCCTGATGGTGGGGATGCACTTGGAGCAGGCCGAAACCAGGTTGTGGCCCCCGGGTGCACCCAGCTGTGGTAGAAGCACTTACCGGAGGTGTATAGCAGGTGAGAGCCTGATGTAAGGAGGTAGAGAGAGCGGAGTCAGGCAGGCCGGGTCGGTAGCGGTGGAGGCAGGACGGTATAAAACAATAGACAGAAGGATAACTGGTCACAAGCCAGGTTCGGTAACAGGAGATCAAAACGTGCAGGATTAGACAGGAGAATGGTCAGACAAGCTGGGATCAGAGCAGGAGACAATCAGCAATCAGCAAATCAAGGTCAGGCAGGGTCGGCAACAAGGCAATCTAATTCAGGAAACATAGGATACAGATAAGACCATACGGCAATTAGAGTGTAGATATGACCTGTTTAAATAGGGCGCCCTGCGCCCTCATTGGTGCCAGGCGCGCATCCGCGATCGTGAGTGCGCATGCGCGGCCGCCGCTGCCGTCACGGGTGCCAGGTCCTAAAGCTCGCATGCTAATGTGGCCCGGCACACCTTGCATGCGCAGACCCGCGCGCGATCGCGGAAAGATCTGGGGTCCCTGACAGGCACTGGCTGGGTGACTGGGTGATCAAAGGGTCAATGGGTTTATAGAGGCAATCAAAAGGTTAAAAGTGCTAATCTAACATGTGTGTAAAATGTCCTATTTTTACTTAGTGCAGTGTTCGATCTTCTCTCCCTGGACTGATGGGGGGGGGGGCATCAGGGGGCGCGTTCACACCCCAAAATAGAAAGCGACACAAGGGTACGTTGCTTTGCCCAGAGCCGCCACTCACCTGCATACTGCGGGCAGATGGTCGGCAAGTAGTTAAAAAAAAAAAGACCGTTAAAAAAAATTTTTGCTAATTCTCAATACAGTATTTTCTTTTTTTTATCATTTTTTTTTTGTTAATACTTATATCAGTGTAATACAATGTTACCATAGTTAACCTTTTATTTGGACAGCATTGTAATTGCAAAAGCTGTTTTTGAAATAAAAACTGTCACTGTGTAAGTCAGGAACTTGTAGGTATAGAACCTTCTGTATATCAAAGCAAACCTGTAGTATGTTGAGGGGAAAACAAAATAAAACTGCAACTGTATAGTAGATGGTATTCAATGCCTCATCCTACCTCCAGCCTGTCTCCACTATGGTCTCCTGGAAAAACTAATTTATCTGTAATATACAGAACACACCTAATCCTCAGCAGGGGTGTAATTAAAGATCACAGGGCTCCATAACAAAGTACCACCCAAAAACAAAATTTAAAAATCTATCCTACCCTCAAATACCACACTCACATGTCTATGATTTACAGATGTGAGTAATAGTTTGCATATGCCATTAAAAAAAAAACATAACCAAACTTAAAAAAAAACAAAATAAGAACAAAAAAAAGGTTACATACTTGCTTGCATCCTGAAAAATAAATCCCTGTTCTCATGGATACACTGAGCATGAAAGCAACCAGAAATGTGTGTGTGTGTTTTTTTATTTAATTCATATTTATTTGTTGTTCTTTTGTGTTTAGTGGAGAAGTACCCCCTAACATTGGTCATTGGGAGTAAGGCTGCCGATATATTATATAATTTCCTTATACAATTTTCCTCTAGATTTACCAAAAAACATAAATGAGAAGGTCAAACCTAAATAACAGTTTCAACTGTATTCATTTAGGCAGGGCCTTGCACTACATAGTTGTAGGTCAATCTAAAGGTAATTGTACAAAAAAATTGTACAACGTATTGCCAACCTAGAAATGCCCCCATACCACAGTGGTCAGAAAGAAGAAGCATGATCCCTAATATAGGTGATCATAGGGAGGAAAATTGCCCACTTATATTTTAGATGACTGCCGGGCGCTATGTATCTTATTCTGTATGTTACACGTTAGTCACAGTGAGGAGTAATCCAAACTCTGCAGTGACATCTACAGTACAAAAGAAATACTGAAATGCTTTGGAACACATAAGTACTGTGTCAGGAAATACAGTTGTGTCCAAAATTATTCAACCCCCAATGCTGTAAAGGGGTTTAGGGACTATAGTGTACATTTGGAATTGTATTCAGAATCAAATCCTACAAGGACGTTGTAACTACCCAAATGCAACTAAAATGACATCAATTGTTTATGTAATACAGTAGTAAATGGTTCTTATGTGGTTTCTTCATTGCCACAATTATTCAACCCCTTAAAGACTACCACTCTGAAGAACAGAGGTTCATACAGGTGCTTTCCATCAGGTATTGAAAACACCTGTGGATGTCACCGAGCAGCAATCAAGCATAATAAGCACCAATTAGGCAGCTTTAAAATGACTGTGATACTCAGCTCCTTCTAGACATTTACTGGTGTGGTTACAAACATGGTGAAGGCAAGAGAATGGTCCAGGAAGACAAGAGAAGAGGTGATTTCTCTTCACAGGAAGGGCAATGGCTATAAGAAGATTGCAAAGATGTTAAACATACCAAGAGACACCTTAGGAAGCATCATTCGCAAATTCAAGGCAAAGGGCACTGTTGAAACGCTACCTGGTCGTGGCAGAAAGAAGATGCTGACTTCGACTGCTGTGCGCTACCTGAAGCGTAGAGTGGAGAGAAGTCCCCGTGTGACTGCTGAGGAACTGAGAAAAGATTTGTCAGATGTGGGTACAGAAGTTTCAGCCCAGACAATAAGACGCACACTGCGTAATGAAGGCCTCCGTGCCAGAACTCCCAGGCGTACCCCCTTGCTGTCTCCAAAGAATAAGAAGAGTCGACTGCAGTATGCCAAAAGCCATGTGGACAAACCACAAAAGTTGTGGGATAGTGTTCTGTGGACTGATGAAACAAAATTAGAACTGTTTGGGCCCATGGATCAACGCTATGTTTGGAGGAGGAAGAACAAGGCCTATGATGAAAAGAACACCTTGCCTACTGTGAAGCATGGTGGAGGGTCAATCATGCTTTGGGGCTGTTTTGCTTCTGCAGGTACAGGGAAGCTTCAGCGTGTGCAAGGTACCATGAATTCTCTTCAGTACCAGGAGATATTGGATGGAAACGTGATGCAGTCCGTCACACACCTGAGGCTTGGGAGACGTTGGACCTTTCAACAGGACAATGATCCCAAGCATACCTCCAAGTCCACTAGAGCATGGTTGCAGAGGAAAGGCTGGAACATTTTGGAGTGGCCATCGCAGTCACCAGACTTAAATCCGATTGAGAACCTCTGGTGGGACTTAAAGAAAGCAGTTGCAGTGCGCAAGCCTAAGAATGTGACTGAACTGGAGGCCTTTGCCCATGAAGAATGGGCGAAGATACCCGTAGATCGCTGCAAGACACTTGTGTCAAGCTATGCTTCACGTTTAAAAGCTGTTATAACTGTAAAAGGATGCTGTACTAAGTACTAAGATTGAATGTCACTTGGGGGTTGAATAAAACTGATAATGCTGTGAGCACAGAAAAGACATTTGTGGTTATTTCATTATAACTGTTATGTTATATTTGTCTGACCTACAAGTGCCTCTTTAATGTAAATGTAAGCAAGATGACTGAATGATCAAAAGCAATGTCAAACTGGCCAAAACACTCAATTTCAGTGGGGGTTGAATAATTTTGGACACAACTGTATGCATGAGCCCATCATAAGTGGTATACAAAAAAACATAGATGCAGATTTCACTGATCAAATATATGTTTATAAAGGATAGGGTACATTGATCATTTTTTTAAGGAAATGGTAATGGTCACTTGTATGTTTTACTTATGCAGCATAGCACAACCTAAAGGATAACTAAAGCCAAACTTTGTTTTAGTCTCGGATAGAGTGATGACGGTTTAGGCTAGCCATAAATAAATTGAAAAGCTAATGAAAATTAAAAAACAAAATTTAAACAATCTTTCGGTCTAGCATTAAATGGCCCAATCATTGTATTAGCAATTTAACAGCAAATTTCAACATTTTTCCAGTGGTTTTCTACTTCTACCCCTACTGCTCAAGCATATCAAAAAATGTTGTTCAAATGATTGACCTACAAATAATAAGAATATTGTTTGTTTGAAAAAAAAATGTCCATAATGTTCATTCATTCATTTTCGATCCTGAAATGTAAATCACCTGTCACAGTGAGTACACTAACCATAAGAAAATCTAACTATCAGTCTACCGATTTGATTTTTCATTCAATTTTCTATTGATGTATGACCTGCTTTAGAACCTCAGTATTGTCCTTGTTGCGATCTGTGCTTCACTCTCCATTGTTTTGGTGACCATTGTGATCAGTACAGAAATTGATGGGAAAAATTAAAAATTTTGAGATGCCACCAAAACAGAAATTTTCCAATGGGGACAGTTGTTCCGGTAACAACTGTATAAATTGGGATAGGACACGGATTAATTCATAACTGATCATATGTGTAGCACCATGGTAATGGCAGATCTAAATAGAGGCTTAGTTGGCTCCATCTTTGGCTGCTAAAGGATAGGGTGGTTTAGCTGTGCCTTAAATGGGACAGTCCTTGCAAGAACTCTAACTTACAAACTAGGTAGACCAGTTAATTGGGCATATACATGCCAAATAAGGTTCAGTATGGATAAATGTAGAGTTATGCAATTATGTGCTAAAAAAAAGAATGCATCATACAATCTATAGCTGCCTTTCTTAACCAGGGTTCATCTAGAGGTTATTTTGGGCTCATTTAGCAAAGAACAATTTCCTTTTCTCAGATAAGTTCTTACTGAGATCAACCATTGTAAGAGGGAGATTCTTCCCACTGACCACCAATGTAAGTAACTTTTTTCCCAGTGGGCATTACACTAATGCACAGTAAGTTGTAGATAACGTAACTATAAGCAGGGATTCCCTGAGACCAGAAAACTTTTTCATAGGTTCCTCTGTACTGAAAAAGTTTAGAAAGACGGATCAAAAAGTTGAAACAATAGGGGAGAAAAATATGGATGCCCTTGTAGATCATGGGCTTAAAGGATAAATTGGCCTAAAATTGAAACATCAGTATTTGGTAGATACTAGAGAGTAAACCAACTGACAGTTTTTTTGTGTCTTTTGGTGAGATGTCTCTCTTGGAGGTTCTGGTTCTACACACCTTCTATGTGCATTTGAAGTGGGTTCTACTTTCTTTGTTGGAATTTTAATTTGTTTTGTCTCTTGGAGGGTACAATAGGAAATGATTCAGTAGGAAGGAAGAGTCAAGAAGTTTTTCTATTGAAATATTCAAGATATATAAAAAGAAGTGTAGACAAAAGAGAGGGCAAAGTTATCTTTCACCTACAGAAAGCATTACCAAGACCTTATTATAAGTATTTAAAGCTGAACTCTAGGGAAAATAAAACTCATTCTTACAGTGGGACTGCCCCTGCAACTACAAGGGTTAAATGCTCCTTTAGGTCTAGGGAGCTCCAAAAAGCATTTTACTTACCTAATTTTCTGCTTCTGCAGACTCCTTCCAGGTTGTAAAACCGATCCCTGCAGCTTCTTCTCCCCAATGCAATTGTCACGATCAGGGTTCAGACTCAAAGACCAGTTATAGCTACAGCAGTGGAAAGGCTCATACCAAAACCAGCAGGATAGGTACACAGGCAGAGCACCCTGGTGGAGGAGTTGGCTCACCTGAGGTGCGGAGTCTAAGTACTAACTGGTGTTCACCAGAGATCCTGATGGTGGAGATGGATTTTGCTGCATGTTAGCACCAGGTCACAGTCCTCAGGATCACCCCACCAGGTGGTGGTGAGCAAGCGGAGGTCCAGTAGCATATTAAGCAAGTAAGGATCAAACAGAAGTGCAGTCAGTAAACAAGCCAAAGGTCGGTAATGAGCAGTAGCAGGTTGGGATTAGGCAGGAGCGTAGTCAAGGAACAAGCCAAGGGTCAATAGCAAGTGGTAGCAAAATATGGATGACAGCAGAGAAAGCAAGGCGCGAGATACTGGCTGAAGAGAGCACAAAATTCTGGCAAACAGTAAGTGCAGACACATGGCTTAAATCAGGAAGTTCACGGAGCAAAGGGTTTAAGGTTCGTGACAAACAAGGTCATGGCAGAATCATTCAAATAATTGTCAAGGGAGCTGTCCAGTATTGCAGGTGGCTCACCAAGAAGAAACATTGCTACATGCTGTGGAAGTTCCAGGTTCGGACTTAGGCTCTGACAGCTAAACAGGTCCTATGACACCATCAAGGCAAATTCAGAGGCCATAGTTCTGCATTGCACATGATGATGCAGAAGGGAGAGTTCACCACCAGAGCAAGGGGAGTAGAGAAGTGTGCCATCTGTCAATAGAGTAGAGAATTGGGTAAGTAAAACTGCTGTTTCTGGTCCCCTAGATCTTAACAAACATTCAACCCTTGCAGTAGTGAGGGCGCAACCACACTGAAAGGGAGGATTTTTACAATCCCTTGAGATGGGCTTTAATTCAGCTTTTCAGATAAAGGATGGTATGAATTGAAAAGGGTGCAATGAAACACAAATCAGTTAATAAGGAGAATGTAGAAACTCAGCTATGAGCAAAGAATAACTGAATTGAATTTATTCTTTCTTGAGAAGAGACTATGATGGAGAAATATGATAATCTTTTACACAAATATATACATGAACTATACAGTAAATTCAGTGGAAAATTGTTCACCAGAAGAAAGACAAGAAGTGTACCCTCCAAGTACATTATTTCATGGAGCTGTAGATATAGTTGGCAGTGATTATCCTGGGAGAAAAAATGGCAGGAGTTACTAATTCTGGATTTAGTAAACATATGTCTGGTTGGTTATTGTGGGCTACTGCATGTTATGACTGCCTTTCCCAATGTCTTACTGTGTATCATTTAATGAAATTTAAACCATTAACAACCAATAGTTACAGCTGAATTCCAGGGAGCTAAAATACAAGTTATTTAGTTGCTGTTGCAAAACTACAAGTCCCATCATGCCTCTGCCTTTGGGAGTCATGCTTGTAACTGTCAGTCTTGCAATGCCTCATGGGACTTGGAGTTTGGCAACAGCTGGAGGGCCACCAGTTTGACACCTGTACTTTAAACATAATTAAATGCATTAAAAAAACATAAGTAATTGTATCTAGCTTGATATTAGCCTGCAGTAATCCCTTGCACAGCAGCACTCAGACTGGAAGAGGCAGAAGCAGCACAAAGAAGCGTTCTAGAATTATAAATTCTTTGGCAGACAAGAGATATGTGTACATCAGCTGTGCTTTTAGCTTTTTCCCCTTTATTACAGCATTAAAATGTATTTTCAGATATGCAAGGTTTATATTCATCTGGTGATTTTGTAGCAAATGTAACTTGTAAATGTAACAACAATACATTATAAAAAGGTGTCCATAATCTAAAGTGCCTTTCCATTCTCAAAAGCAGACTGAATCTTCAAAGGAGCTGTCCCTTTATGGATACTTACTGTATACAGTATTTCTGCAAATTAACTATGCCATATCCAAAGTTATTATTCCTAGATGTTATTACATCAATTAACACAAAAAAGCTGAGTAAGCCATTTTTCATCTCACAGATGAATATTTAAAGGTTGCTTTGATTTTACAGTCACATAATTGTGTGAAAAAACACAAACCCAGGAACCAAGCCATTGCAGAACACATGCCCCACCTTCCAATATCATAGCTCCATCAAAGCAACAGGTAATTTAAAGCAATTGTAATTAATTGCAGGCTTTAAAAGAGAGTTCAGTAGGGTGCGGCAATAGTAGGATAATTGTTAAGGTTTGTTTTATTTTGTCAGACAATAGATCTGTGTTTATTGTTTCAGATGGCAGGGAAAGATTATCTATACATTACCATCTCTGAGACATTGTCACAAAATATATCTTTGTTTAACAATATTTTTTACACACCATTGTGTAATGAACAATACTTGACTGAAGTTGGGGGTTACAGATCCAGGACAAAACCTGTAAATCACATAAATCTGTCACCATTGGGTGCACTTCTTCAGAACATAATGTACTGCAAGGAAGTTTTGGTGGGGGAGCGCAGTCATGTTAGAGAGCCCTCTCCTTGCAGTCATTACATCCACTAATGATGTAACACCAGAACAACAGGGATCCCAAGTCTCCTCTAAGTGGGAGTTAAAGCTATTTCCTGATGTCTGTATAATTTCAGTGCCTCTACTCAAAAGGCGGCATGGGATTATGTGAAGGACTCCCACTTAGGACTGCCTTGCCCCAGGAAAATTATTTATCTTCCATTGAAAAGGAGTGCATGTCTAGATTTGAATGTAGCTAAGCCCTTTATTTCAAACATGAGGTGGGGAGGTAAGCAAGAGGAGCTGAACTTGTCAGTGTCTTCATGGGGCTGCTTGAAGAAACTAGATGGGCTTCAATATCCAGGAGCATCACAAAGATTTCACTGAAGCACAACAGTCACAAAACAGGAGGTGTGAGTTTTTCTCTGTCCAGTTTGTTGGCTCTAGCAAAAATGTTTTTTGCCCACATGGCTTCAGGCTTAATTCCTTGTGCCTCTCTCTAGGTGCGCAGCCTTTGCACTGCAACCACCCACTTAAGAAGACGGTCAAGAGGACCTGATATACCCAATGTCATCTCACTGGATTGCTGTACAGAAGTTGCATTGCTGTCTAGAAGTCACTGTGCAGTCCAATAAACTTGCTGCTGTCAGCACTATGGCTACCTATGCCACCTTAGAGCTGTGGGAGAGCAAAAAGCTCCATTTTCATTGACAAAGGCATTTTAAAGCATCCCTAAGCAACTATAAGTCAGAAGCCTTACAAAGTCGTAAATTATATTTAAAGTGGTTGTAAAGGCTCAAAAACCTTTTTTGTGCAGCAGCCCCCCAGCCCCCTAACTCTTACCTGAGCGACCTCTGGATCCAGCAATGTGCATAAGCGCAGCAGCTCTCCTGGGACTCTCCCTCCTCATTGGCTGAGACATCAGCAGAAGCCATTGGCTCCTGCTACTGTCAATCACAGCCAGTAAGCCAATAGGGAGAGAGTGGGGGGCGGGGCTAAGCCCTGCTCTGTATGTGAATGGACACAGAGCAGCAGCTTGGGAGCGATCCTGTTTGCGTGCCCCCATAGTAAGATGCTTGCTATGGGGGCACTCTGCAGAAGGGAGGGGCCAGGAGTGCCAGCAGGGGACCCAAGAAGAGGAGGATCATGGCTGCTCTGTGGAAAACCACTGCACACAGCAGGCAAGTATGACATTTTTTTAAATTGACTTTAAAGTTTGGATGGACATTGATGAGTTCAGTTACCCACACTGGACTTCACAAGAGGCCCCAGCTCTGTTCGCTGTTTTTGGCTATTGAGAAGTCAGCAACAGAATGGCCATTCACATGGAATGGACTCACCCAGAATCCATTATTTAAATGCTACTGGTTTGTGCAGAGAACGCTGCAATCAAAGGTGGTGGTGGTGTGTGTGTGTGTGTGGGGGGGAGGTTAAAAGGCAACTGACCACTAATGTTGAAGGATTGTTTTGCACAGGATTTAAAGTGCCAGTGACCACCAATGATGGCAGAGTATGTGAAGGTTTTTCAAATGCTACTGACCACCAATTATTGGAACTGACGCACTGATATGAATTAAGGAGACTGAACAAGATTGATTTTACTGTGCATGTGCTTTGGATGGCTTAAAAAAACTCACCTGAAAGCATCAGGTGTGCAAAAGCCCTACAAGAAATGAAGCCACAGCATCAGCATAACAGCCAGATGACTAGCATTGCTAGGAGGCCCTCATATTTCTTTTAGAACATTTAGGTTTAATGAACAGGCAACATAATGACAGCAGTGATAGTGATCTGTCAGATCATACCCTATAATTTAATATGACATACAATACACACACTTTTAATGAGATCTTCCCTTTCCTGGGGGTTAGAATGTATTAGAAATGTATCCATATATTAATATGTGATCATACATTTCTTCTGTTTATGCAAAACAAGCTTTCATCAAAAATGAGACTCATCTGAATCCCATATGAATAGATGCTTGTTGAAAGATTATATGACACCTTAAAAATTAAATTCATTCTGTGAAAGCTTATGTGATTAATATTGCTCATCTCATCCTTCTTCACCATTAGAGTAATACTTCTACTAATACTTCTACTAATTATTTCACTTTTTATCCAATGTCTTGAAAAGTCTCAGAAGACTTAGAGAACACATGAGCAGAAAAAAATCCTTTTTTCTTATTTTGTATAATGCCTTTGAATGCAGCTTTGTATTAGTCAATGCATCCATGCACTCTGTGGTAATTAGATTTGTATTTCAGAGTAGCTTATGGCAGAAAGATCCAACAGGGACTGGCTAAGTTTCAATCAGTGTGTGGGCTCCTCTACTCAACAGATGTCAATTGTTTAATCAATTTCTATTGAAAAGACATGCAGGAAACATTTGCAATGATCAGTGGCTGTAGGGCTGCCACAGTGGTGGACTGACAACTTATGGCAATAGGGGATCATGGGGCCCCTGTGTCCTTGCCCGAACTCAAAAAAGCCTATGAAAAAGGTACCAGGGGCATCTGATGGGGCCCCCTACTGACCCTGGGCCCTGGGGCAGTGCCCGAGTTTCCAAATGGTCAGTCTGCCCCTGGGCTGCCACTGTCAGCATACAATGCCCTGTCAGGGGGAATTCCTTCATCCACCTCACTTGTCTGTATGGAGGAATCTGAATTTTTTTTACTTTAGGTAGTGACTAAATGAAAAACTAATTGTGCATGGTCAGCTTTCTGCAGGCTTGTTTATAGGCCGAATTTTCGGCTGAAAAACAAAAAATTGGTTGTTCTGTTGCCACCAATGATTACGAAAATCGGCCGTTTTTCATAAATTTTCCAGCATGACCGATAAAAGAAATGAGGAGGAACCACAAAAATCGATTTATTCTTTTGGATGAAAATTCAGCTGATAAACGAACCGTCTATGGCCTGCATTAGTCTGTATCTCCTCTCTAAAACTCAGTTAAAACCCAACTGCAGTTAAAAATGAGTGGAGGTAGGGATAGAACTCCTATCATGTTTTTGCTGCAGTCTAGCTCAGTCTTGTCTTTTTCAGTAAAACGGAAGGGTACGTATCTCTGTTGGGTATTATTACAGTCTGTATCCTGCTTTCACAGTGAATACTGCTTTTATTTCTTGTTCTGATGTCACATAGAGTGAAAGTGAGATGAAATCTCCCCAGTAGAGTCCTGGACAACAATAAAAAAGGATAATCTCTTCAGTTGCCCTATCATGTGAAAATGATTGGGAATTCAAAGTAAACTGGAATTGGTTTTCATATGACTAGATAATTGAAATGAATATCCACAGAATTTCTCAACTTCTTTAGCAAATCTGCCCATCTCTCTATTCTTCTAAAACTCAGGCAAGATAGCATTGTTCCTTCTACAGCTAAATTTAAACAGATGCTGGATGTAGAGGTAGAACATTCAGTGTCTGTGCCCAGGCGATGTTCTCTCTATGCTCCTCTGCTGGTTGGGGAAAGTTAAAGTGATATCAAAGCCTTCTCTTTTTTTTGCTATTTCTAATTCTGTGACAGATCTTTACCATGTACGCAGCTTCTTCCTTTATTAACATGGTAATTCCCTGCACAATAACCTGATCCTTTCTGCGCTTCCTCCTTTCCATTTTTAGTGTGGCTCCTCTCCATTGCTGCTCAGCAACTGCTGTCCAGTCGTTAGTCCAAATGGAGAGTTCATTACTGGTTATAATATAGATCTGTGAAGTCTATATTTATCCTGGTGAAAGAAGAGTGGTTTTGAACCCAAAATGCACTGGATATATATATATATATAATCTCACAGAATTGAGTACACCTCTCACATTTTTGTAAATATTTTATTATATCTTTTCATGTGACAACACTGAAGAAATTACACTTTGCTACAATGTAAAGTAGTGAGTGTACAGCTTATATAACAGTGTAAATTCGCTGTCCCTCGAAATAACTCATCACACAGCCATTAATGTCTAAACCGCTGGCAACAAAAGTGAGTACACCCGTAAGTGAAAATGTCCAAATTGGGCACAAAGTGTCAATAGTTTGTGTGGCCACCATTGTTTTCCAGCACTGCCTTAACCCTCTTGGGCTCACCAGAGATTCACAGGTTGCCACTGGAGTCCTCTTCCACTCCTCCATGATGACATCACAGAGCTGGTGGATGTTAGAGACCTTGCGCTCCTCCACCTTCCGTTTGAGGATGCTCAATAGGGTTTAGGTCTAGAAACATGCTTGGCCAGTCCATCACGTTTACCCTCAGCTTCTTTAACAAGGTAGTGGTTGTCTTGGAAGTATGTTTGGGGTCACCACCATGTTGGAATACTGCCCTGCAGCCCAGTCTCGGAAGGGAGGGGATCATGCTCTGCTTCAGTATGTCACAGTACATGTTGTCATTCATGGTTCCCTCAATGAACAGTAGCTCCCCAGTGCCGGCAGCACTCATGCAGCCTCAGAACATGGCACTCCTACCACCATGCTTGACTGTAGACAAGACACACTTGTCTTTGCACTCCTCACCTGGTTGCCGCCACACACGCTTGACACCATCTGAACCAAATACGTTTATCTTGGTCTTATCAGACCACAGGATATGGCTCCAGTAATCCATGTTCTTAGTCTGCTTGTCTTCAGAAAACTGTTTGCGGGCTTTCTTTTGCTTCATCTTTTGCATCCTTCCGGGACGACAGCCATGCAGACCAATTTGATGCAGTGTGCGGTGTATGGTCTGAGCACTGACAGGCTGACCCCCCACCCTTCAACCTCTGTAGCAATGCCGGCAGCACTCATATGTCTATTTTCCAAAGACAACTTCTGGATATGACGCTGAGCACATGCACTCAACTTCTTTGGTCGACCATGGCGAGGCCTGTTCTGAGTGGAACCTGTCCTGTTAAACCGCTGTATGGTCTTGGTCACCTTGCTGCAGCTCAGTTTCAGGGTCTTGGCAATCTTCTTATAGCCTAGGCCATCTTTATGTAGAGCAACAATTCTTTTTTTCAGATCCTCAGAGAGTTCTTTGCCATGAGGTGCCATGTTGAACTTCCAGTGACAAGTATGAGAGAGTGAGAGCGATAACACCAAATTTAAGACACCTACTCCCCATTCACACCTGAGACCTTGTAACACTAATGAGTCACATGACACCGGGGGAGGGAAAATGGCTAATTTGGACATTTTCACTTCGGGGTGTAGTCACTTTTGTTGCCAGCGGTTTAGACATTAATGGCTGCGTGTTGGGTAATTTTGAGGAGACAGCAAATTTACAGTTATACAAGCTGTACACTCACTACTTTACATTGTAGCAAATTGTCATTTCTTCAGCGTTGGCACATGAAAAGTTATAATAAAATATTTACAAAAATTGTGAGAGGTGTAATCACTTCTGTGAGATACTGTGTACATATATATATATATATATATTATATTGAACTCTTTTCCTTTCTGTATTGCTATGCTTTGCCTACAACAGGGGTCTCTAAACTTTTCAAATCAAGGGTAAGTTACTGTTACTGTCCTTCAGACATTAGGGAGGACTGGATTGTGGCCAGTGGGGGTATAAAAAGTCCCAGGCACAGCATCAGTGAGAGAAAACAATGTCCCAGGCATGGTGTTCAGTTGCATAGTGCCTTTAGTCAGTAGGATATGGAATAGTGCCTCACAATTGATAATACGAGGAGGAATAGTGCTCCATGGTAGGTGTCAGTGGGAGGAATATTGCTCCATCACTGCTGTCAGTGAGAGGAATAGTGCCCCATCATTGGTGTCAACAGACTGAATAGTGGCCTATCATTGATATTAGTAGTAGGAATAGCACCCTATCATTGATGTTGTTTTGCCCCACTCTTGGTGTTAGTGTTAGGAATAGCGCCCCAAGGGCCAGATAAACGATATCAAAGGGACGCATCTGGCCCTCAAGCCACAGTTTGGTGACCACTGGTCTACAATATAGGTCTGTCTGATTAAAAGTAATAAATACAATTTCTAATTTCTGCTTCGGTTTCAGGAAGCTCAGGAAGTTTTTTTTTATTCAATTCATATTCACACAGTAGGTTTTTCTATGTGTGACCTATTTGATTGCTTTTGGTGCCTCTCCAAATAGAGGTGAAAGCCAATCCCTGCATCCTAGAACATGGGGTGCAGGCTTGTCCCAATACCAATCTTAGGGGCTAGTAAATGTAAAGAGAAAGGATTGCCATTATTCCCTTCCAGCCCAGGTAAATAAATGATAAAGAGCAGTCTCAGCCTACTTGTCTCCACCAAACCACACACCTTGATGAATTTCGCCCTACCCACCGGGGCGTAATCATAGGTGCTAAGCCATAGTGGGTTTCGGTAATGTTGACATGTGGCCTACTGATTCATGTGCATTGCATATAATAGAACAACGTTCATGGTTTAGTAGCATTGAATATATTTAAAAATGAAGGCTATGACATGATATAATATAGCATAAGGCAGTCATTAAGGTGATTTACCTATTACAATCTAACAATTTTATCTATTTATGTTAAATAATGATGGGTAATGAAAGTTGCTACTGAGAAAATGAAGCAAACACTACAATCTTAAATGCAAGCAGCATAAGTACCTGCATTTGACTTAGTATCAGCCCTGTTGCAGTCCTTGTGCAACAGAGCTCAGATTGGGGGAGGGAAAAGCAATGCAAGCAGCCATTTCATTTTGCTGCAGTTCAAGGAGCATGCTGATAGTAGATGAGAGAAGAGTGGCAGAGAGATGAACTCATTAGTGTGCTGCTTCTCCTATTACTGCCCAATCACAGGCTGGGGGAGGGACAAGGCCTGTAAGTGTAGCTTAATTTCAGCAAATAAAAATCAGGTCTCCTCCCCTGACAGAGCTGTGTAAATTTCAAAATTGGCTGCATAAAAGAGAAAACAGCTCAATATATATGTACAGATGCATCTCAATAAATTAGAATATCATCAAAAAGTTAACTTTTTTTCAGTAATTCAATTCAAAAAGTGAAACTCATATATTATATAGATTCATTACACAGAGAGTGATATATTTCAAGCATTTTTTTCTTTTAATTTTGATGAATTTGGCTTACAGCTAGTGAAAATCCAAAATTCAGTATCTCATAAAATTGGAATATTACATAAGACCAATACAAAAATGGATTTTTAATACAGAAATGTTGGCTTACTGAAATGTATGTCCATGTACAGTATAATGTGCACTCAATACTTGGTCGCGGCCCCTTTTACATGAATTACAGCATCAATGCGGCGTGGCATGGAGGCAATCAGCTTGCGGCACTACTGAGGTGTTCTGAAAGCCCAGGTTGCTTTGATAGAAGCCATCAGCTCATCAGCATTGTTCGGTCTGGTGTCTCATCTTCCTTTTGACAATACCCCACAGATTCTCTATGTGGTTTAGGTCAGGCGAGTTTGCTGGACAATCAAACACAATACCATGATCATTAAAGCAGGTATTGATACTTTTGGCAGTGTGGTCAGTGCCAAGTCCTGCTGGAAAATGAAATCAGCATCTCCATAAAGCTGGTCAGCAGAGAGAAGCATGAAGTGCTCTAGAATTTCCTGGTGGAGGGCTGCACTGACTTTGGACTTGATAAAACACAGTAGACTAACACCAGCAGATAACATGGCTCATTAAATCATCACTGACTGTGAAACTTCACACTGGACCTCATGCAACTTGGATTCTGTGACTCTTCCCTCTTCCTCCAGGCTCTGGGACCTTGATTTCCAAATAAAATGCAAAATTTACTTTCATCCAAAAAGAGGACTTTGGACCACTGAGCAACAGTCCAGTCCTTTTTCTTTTTAGCCCAGGTAAGACGCTTCTGACGTTGTCTCTGGTTCAGGGTAAGTCTGTGTGTGGTGGCTCTTGAAGCACTGACACCAGCTATAGTCCACTTCTTGAATGGCCTTTGCTTCACAATCCTCTCAAGACTGCGGTTATCCCTGTTGCTTGTTCACCTTTTTCTTCCCCACTTTTTCCTTCCACTCAACTTTCCATTAATATGCTTGGATACAGAACTCTGTGAACAGCCAGCTTCTTTAGCAATGATGTTTTGTGACTTACCCTCCTTGTGGAGGGTGTCAATGACTGTCTTCTGGACAATTGTCAAGTCAGCATTCTTCCCCATGATTGTGTAATCTACAGAACCAGACTGAGAGACCATTTAAAGGCTCAGGAATCCTTTACAGGTGTTTTGAGCTAATTAGCTGATTAGAGTGTGATGCCTGGAGTCTACAATATTGAACTTTTTAACAATTTTCTAATTTTCTGAGATACTGAATTTTGGGTTTTCACTAGCTGTAAGCCATAATCATCATAATTAAAAGAAAGAAATGCTTGAAATATATCACTTTTTGAATTGAATTACTGAAATGAATTAACTTTTTGATGTTATTCTAATTTATTGAGATGCACCTGTATTTACTGTTTACTGTTTACAAGCTGTTTACTTGGAGTTCAACACTATAATGTTACAGCTGTAGACATTCTTAGGCTCTCTGCAAACTCTCAGAAAAAAACACAAATTTTGAGAGTTTTTGTACAAGCGTTTAGGAGCGTTTTTTTCTGCCTCAAAATGCTGAGCTTAAAAAATGCCTCTAGAGTATGTAATGTGCATGGACACATAGGATAACATTAGTTGCTTCTACGGGCAAAACACTAAACTCCTCTAGGAGCAGTGTGCATGGAGCCTAAATTTTATTGGATGCCAATTTTGCACTTATCTTTTGACTACAGTCACACTGAAAACATTCTTTCATATTCTTCTAGTTTGCAAAATATATCCAACTATACTGATGATTTCAAAACATCAAGATCAAGAGTCATCTCTATAGAAGAAGATCCAATGCCAGAGTATTTGTTAAAAGACTACACACATCCTGAAGAGAGTATTGAAGAAGAGAAGGCAACTCTGGAATTTACAATCACACAATTATTAGCCCAAAAGGAAGAACTAGCATCAGCTGATTCTTTCCTTTCTCACTCAACTGGAGATACTTCACCTACTTTAAAATATTCATCATTTCCCGTCCTTAAAAGTCCAGGTCACGTAGACAAAGAGGAACAAAAGGGCATACAGCCAAAAAGCAGTACGCTTAAAAAAGGTACATTACCAGGAGATGTTCCTGAAGACATCAAGCATCACTCAGAGCATAATAATGGAAAAACTGATGGGGCTGTAAAAAAGGTATCAATAAAAATGAACAGCAATCAAGCTAAACCAGAAAGAGATATGCTAAAATACAAATGTCAATCACTATCAGAGAAGACAAGTTATGTTCAAGAGATGCATGGAAACCCAGATCATGTCTATAAGATAATATTTGTTGGAAACACAAATGTTGGGAAAACTTCCTTTTTACAGAGAGTTTATGATGGTTCCTTCAACAAAGATGTATCTGCTACTGTAGGTAAGGATTTAATAGATCTTATAATAATTGCACAGTGTTCTCCTATCTGTACAGGAACATCCTCCATGGAAGCCTGTTATTTTGTTAGGGTACACTTAAAAGTACAGTTTATCAAGGAAGCTTTATGGTTGCCCTGTTCCTTTAGGGTTGGAACCCAGTGTCAGTGACTGTGAATTCTGTTTTTACATATCTGCTTGTTACTTTGAAGACTCAGTAAAAAATGTCCTACTTTGCATAGAGACCCACCAACCCAATGAAACCAGGTTTCCACCCTTGATTTTATACTGAAGTGATGGGGCTAACCAGCCTATTAGTATTCGCCAAACAAAGTGTTTTATTTAGATGTTATTTTTAGTCACAGGTTAATCTAAGATAGGCTTTATCCCCTACATAGTCTGCAAATGTGTGCTCTGTTATCTTTACCATATTTTGACACCGCAGTAAAACACAAAATAATACTAGATTTTACAACATATACCCCAGTATAATGCACCAAAACAATACAGTAATAAATAACATCAGGAAATATGCTCCGCAAGAATATATGGCAGTCATCCGAGTGTTTTCTTTCTCTTTTATATACCCTGATGCTGAGACATACTACATTGTATACTGTGGTATTACTTTGGTTAATATATATATATATATATATACTGCTCAAAAAAATTAGGAAAAAAAGGGACACAAGTCAGATCTCAATGGGGAAAAATATCATGCTGGATATCTATACTGATATGGACTGGGTAATAAGTTAGGAAAATAAGGACGCCCAATCGTTTCATGGAAATGAAAATGATCAACCTACAGAGGACAGAATTCAAAGACACCCTGAAAATCAAAGTGAAACAATTATGCAGCAGGCTAGTCCACTTTGCTGAAATTTCATTGCAGAAACTCAAAATGGTACTCAGTAGTGTTTATGGCCCCCACATGCTTGTATGCATGCCTGACAACATCGGGGCATGGTCCTAATGAGATGAAAGATGTTGTCCTGGGGTTTTTCCTCCCAGATCTGGACCAGGCATCGCTGAGCTCCTGAACAGTCTGAGGTGTAACCTGGTGGCATCGGATGGACTGAAACATGATATCCCAGAGGTGTTCTATTGGATTTAGGTGAGGCGAGCTTGGGGGATCATTCAGTGGTATCAATGCCTTCATCCTCCAGGAACTGCCTGCATATTCTTGACACATGAGGCCGGGCATTGTCGTGCACCAAGAGGAACCTAGGACCCACTGCACCTGTGTAGGATCTGACAATGGGTCCAAGAATTTCATCCTGATACCTGATGGCAGTCAGGGTGCCATTCTCTAGCATGTAGAGGTCTGTGTGTCCCTCCATGGATATGCCTCCCCAGACCATCATGACCTGCCACCAAAATAGTCATGCTGAACAATGTTACAGACAGTATAACATTCACATGTGCTCAGAGTGAACCTGCTCATCTGTGAAAAGCACAGGGCGCCAGTGGCGGACCTGCCAATTCTGGTGTTCAATGGCAAATGCCAGTTGAGCTCTTTAATGCTGGGCAGTGAGCACAGGACCCACTAGAGGATGTCGGGCCCTCAGACCACTCTCATGAAGTTTGTTTCTGATTGTTTGATCAGAGACATTCTATCACGTACCTGGTGATGGAGGCCAATGGAGAGAGGGCTTCCCTTGCAGCTAAGTTCCGGACTCCCCTGAGAGTGGGACAGTGGGAGTCAGGCCCAAAGTTGCACAGGTCCCCTGTAGGAGTGCTGGTTGGTGGTCCACTCAGGAGCACAGCTGGTGCACGCACAGGTGCCTCCAGTCTGCATGCTCTTGAGACTGTGCTGGGAGACACAGCAAACCTTCTGGCAATGGCACATATTGATGTGCCATCCTGGAGGAGTTGGACTACCTGTGCAACCTCTGTAGGGTCCAAGTATCGCCTCATGCTACCAGTAGTGACACTGACCCTAGCCAAATGCAAAACTAGTGAAAAACAGTCAGAAAAGATGAGTAGAGAAAAAAAACGTTAATGGCCTCCACCTGTAAAACCATTTCTGTTTTGGGGGTCATCTCATTGTTGCCCATCTAGTGCACTTGTTGTTGATTTCATTAACACCAAAGCAGCAGAAATTGATTAACAACCCCCTCTGCTACTTAACTGACCAGATCAATATCCCAGGAGATCAATTGACTTGATGCTCTACTCTGATTAAAAATAGTTCCTTTTTTTGAGCAGTGTGTGTGTGTGTGTGTATATATATATATATATATATAAAAATACACACACACACACAACAACCTATACACAAATAAATCTATATACTGAAAGAAGTAAATATAAGTCAAAAGCTGAGTTTAATCCAGAGGGTTGCAGGATGTTTAAACACTCAATCTAATATGTCTGCTTTCTTTAAGTAATGATCCCGTTACCACATGGAATGGCCAGAGGCCTCTCGCCACTCCTTCAGGTTCAATAATTGATGTTGACTGTAGATTCCTCCAAGTAGCTCTGAGGTCCATTGCAGCAGTAAAATTGGAAAAACAGCTTAGTCCATGCAACATGTGGTCCCCTATTAGCAGACATTCTCTCCTGCAGTAGCACATGGTTGTGCATTTGCTATTGAAGTCATCAGTAGTTCACAATATCAGTTGCTATGTATTGTTATAGTACAGCGGAAGGGTTACAAAGGTTAGACATGAGTTTAGACTATACATCTGCTTTAGGAAACCAGGAATTTATGTATGGAGATGACGAAGAATAACTCAGCCTTGGCATACTGTAAAAGAAAAGGGAGCTTCTGCTAAAGTTCAGACAAAACTTTTTCACTGATAATACAGGTGTCTGTGCCTAGCACTGGGTGGTATACACATAATTTAGAAATAGACTTTTCACTCCCTTGTAGCAGAAACAATGTTACAGAAGAAAAGGAAACAACAATACATTTTCACTCATTTCCTATTTTGTACATATGTTCATTGTACTACTGCTGCAATGATTTAGGTTACTTTTTAACAACTGCCATTTTCATATTTTTTGTATGTAGCACCTTAGTAGTTTTTAGATGTATTTCTTTCACCATTATAACTGCTACAAATACAAAGCTTTACAAAAAATACCCATTTGGCATCATAGATTTTGAATTACAGTATTTTCTGGCGTATAAGACTACTTTTTATACTTGAAAATATACCCCAAAAATTGGGGGTCGTCTTATACGTGGGGTATAAAATGTGAACCTTGAGTTTGTTTGGGTCAAGCTGGCTGGATGTGTGGTAATACTGTACATACAGTATACCGTGCTGAGCCAAGCTGGCTCAAAACAAATGTTCCTATGACAGATTAATCTGTTAGCCCGCTGGATGTGCGGTGTATACAGTATACTGCGCTGAACCAAGCGGTTTCAAAATGTACCAGTACGTCCCTACTGTAATCAGCCCGCTGGATGCATGTATGTACGGTAGCTGTGGCTACATACAGTATACACTGGGCCAATCACGGCGAGCGATGTATTTTACTAATGAATACAAAGCCTGCTCAGATTGGCTGAGTCAGAGAGGTGGGCTGATGATGTCACAACCTCAGCCAATCCGAGCAGGCTTTGTATTCATTAGTAGAATACATTGCTCGCCGTGATTGGCCCAGTGTATACTGTATGTAGCCTCAGCTACCGTACATACATGCATCCAGCGGGCTGATTGTATTAGGGACGTACCGGTACATTTTGAAACCGCTTGGCTCAGCGCAGTATACTGTATATACCACACATCCAGCGGGCTGACAGATTAATCTGTCATAGGGACATTTGTTTTGAGCCAGCTTGGCTCAGCACGGTATACTGTATGTACATTACTGCACATCCAGCGGGCTGTATTTATACTGTATACTGTATGTAGCCAAAGCTACCGTATTACCGCACATCCAGAGGTAACCATCTGATTTGGAATTTGATCCATATGATGACTGTCTTACAAATGTATCACAAGATGTCATTCATGAACTTATGATGTCAGAGGATGAACATGAGGATTTTGAAGGATTTTAAGTACCTGTAAGTCATAACCATTTCAATAAAAAAATCTGATGTTTTTAAATGGTGTTGCCTCGGAAGGAGGGTAGTCTTATACGGCGAGTATAGCCCAAAACATATGTTTTAACTGGAAAATTAGGGGGTCGTCTTATACACCCAGTCGTCTTAAACGCCGGAAAATATGGTATGTAGTTTTACTCAGTACTTTGTTTTACTGAGAACTGAAAGATGAGAAAATAGACTTTCATACATTTTATTAAACATGTTTTTGACCTCCCAGCATACTGTATATAATATTTGAGGAAATACAAGATATTATTTGTATGGTGACTTGTATTTAAAGAATATAATCAGTCATGCTTACAAATATTTCCAAGAAAGCTAAAAAGTCCCAGTGTGTTTCTGACAGTATATATGCAACAAATACAAATAAACAATGAATTCCTTTGCTCCAATAAGAGGAAACAAACCAGACATTAGTTAGTGTTCCAAAAGTTCAAATGAACTGGTTTTAGCCATTTAGTAAACACTTATATGTAGAAAAAATGGCACCCACTAAATCAGTTCAAAGTCAACTTGGGCAAGTGCACTTAATACACATATATTGCAGTGGTAGGCTAAAAGAACTCATCTAAAGGTTTCTAGCTAAAGATTGATTCTCACATCAATGCACCAAATACAACAGAAAATGCTGGGAGTGGCACCTTTTGAGGTACACCCACAACACAAGGCATTCCTTTTGGCCATCGAGGTAGCCTGTCAAAATGAGGGTCCCATAGAAATGTGTGAGGGTGGAAAACAGCTGGCAAACTCCAATCTACTATGACTTGGACCAACTTGAAGTAATATTAAAACAGTTATAATACAGACCTCCACCTTATTAGATTTCCCTTAATGAGCTAGTGAGACCATCTATTGCCGTAATGAACCAAGAGAGGTGCAAGAGGTGGGAGGGAGATGGGCCAATCTTGGCTAGAAAATCTGGATACATTTTCCAGGTATGAGGGCCACGGGGCACAGAATAGAGTAGATGTTCTCATCAGCAGGCACTTGGTGGAGTATATTATTATATAAAACTGGTACATAAGCAGCTTTAATATCTTTACAGGTTCACTGCATGCTGTCCCCCACCTTGGTACATCTCCTTACTGAGCCAGTGAGGCCATCTGTAACAGTAATGGATCAAGGGAAGTGGAGGAGATGGGAGGGAGTGGGACCAATCTTATCTGGGAAATCTGGGCAAACTTTGCTGGGACACTCAGTAGAGAAGAGGTGGTACATATCATTACATATAACTGGCACTTTAGCAGCTTTAATACCTCTTCGAGTTCACTTCATGTTGGTCCTGTACAAGCAGATGTTTAGATAAACTGACAGTTTATGAGCTTTTTCCAATCCTTTCTTCTACCTTCTCTAAGACTTAACTGACATGTAACACATTAAAAGGTTTTTATATTTTAATCTACAGAAGAAGAAACAATTGAAATCTGGTCTGGAAAATCTTTGCTTGAAGTTACAGGCATTTTTAGGCCTCGTTCACATCATGGTGCAGAGACATCAGTTTTTCTGCATGTGTTCTGCAAGGGCGCAGGCAAATCAATTGAGCTCTATGTGCCCTGTTCATACCACAACACTAGTATTGTGCAGATTTTTTCTGCACAGGAATTTGCAACTTGTATAAAATTAATTGGAGCACGATTGAAAACTGATGTCTCTGCAAGTGAAATTTGCATGTCAGTTTACAGTTGCAAGAAAAAGTATGTGAACCCCTTGGGATTATGTGGAGTTTTGCATGAATTGGGCATAAAATGTGCTCTGAACGTCATCTAAGTCACAACAATAGAAGAACACAGTCTGCTGAACATAATACTACACAAACATTAGATGTTGCCATGGTTTAATTGCACATAACATGTAAACATTCACAGTGCAGGGAGGAAAAAGTATGTGAACCTTTGGACTTAATAACTGGTTGACCCTCCTTTGGCAGCAATAACCTCAACCAAACGTTTCCTGTAGTTGCAGATCAGACCTGCACAACGATCTGGAGTAATTTTGGACCACTCCTCTTCACAAAACTGTTTCAGTGTAGCAATATTCTTGGGATGTCTGGTGTGAATCGCTCTCTTAAGGTCATGCCACAGCATTTCAATCGGGTTGAGGTCAGGACTCTGACTGGGCCACTCCAGAAGGCGTATTCTGTGCTGTTGCAGCCATTGTTCTGTTGAATTACTTGTATGCTTTGGGTCATTGTCCTGTTGCATCACCCATCCTCTGCGGAGCTTCAGTTGGTGGACAGATGGTCGTACGTTTTCCTGAAAAATGTCTTGATAAACTCTGGAATTCATTTTCCCATCAATGACAACAATCTGTCCAGGCCCTGAGGCAGCAAAGCAGCCCCAAACCATGATGCTCCCTCCGCCATGTTTTACAGTGGGGATGAGGTTTTGATGTTGGTGTGCTATGCCTTTTTTTCTCCACACATAGTGTTGTGTGTTCTTCCCAAACAACTCAATCTTGGTTTCATCTGTCCACAGTATATTTTGCCAGTAGTGCTGTGGAACATCCAGGTGCTCTTTTGCAAACTTCAAACGTGCTGCAATATTCTTTTTGGACAGCAATGGCTTCCTCTGTGGTGTCCTCCCATGTACTCCATTCTTGTTTAATGTTTTCCTTATTGTAGATGTGTTAACAAAAATGTTAGCATGTGCCAGAGATTTCTGTAGGTCTTTAGCTGACACTCTGGGATTCTTCTTTACCTCATGCAGCATTCTGCGCTGTGCTCTTGCAGTCATTTTTACAGGACGACCACGTCTAGGGAGAGTAGCAACAGTGGTAAACTTTCTCCATTTGTAGACAGTCTGTCTTACCGTGGACACATGAACATCAAGGCTTTTGGAGATACTTTTGTAACCCTTTCCAGCTTCATGCAAGTCAACAATTCTTTTTCGTAGGTCTTCTGAGAGCTCTTTCTGCGAGGCATGGTTCACATCAGACAGTGCTTCTTGAAACCAGTAAACCCAAAACAGGTGTGTGTTTTTTAAGGGCAGGACAGCTGTCAGCAACACATCCAATATCACCACACTGATTGGAGTCAAGGTTGGCTCACTCCTGGCTCCAATTAGCTCTGGGGGAAGTCATTAAGCTAGGGACTCACATACTTTTTCCTCCCTGCACTGTGAATGTTTACATGTTATGTGCAATTAAACCATGGCAACATCTAATGTTTGTGTAGTATTATGTTCAGCAGACTGTGTTCTTCTAATGTTGTGACTTAGATGACGTTCAGAGCACATTTTATGCCCAATTCATGCAAAACTCCACGTAATCCCAAGGGGTTCACATACTTTTTCTTGCAACTGTACATCAGTTTTCATGTGCGTATGGTGTGAACGAGCCCTTAGAGTTCTGGAGCCCTTGTTGCCCAGTAGTAAACACCTACACAAACTGATAGTCTCCCAATCCCTGTAAATGATATGCAAATCTTTTGCAACAATTGTATTTTTAAAGCTCTCTATGTCCAACCTGAGTTAATCTATATTTATACTTTCTGAACTGTTTCCTCCCTGATATAGCTGTGTCTGTGCAGTGTACACACAGTATACGTATTTAACTAGATCTTATCTCTCCAGGAATAGACTATCATTTTAAAACTCTAACTATTGACAACAAGCAATATGTACTTCAGCTTTGGGACACAGCTGGACAGGAAAGGTTGGTAAAGCTTTTTGGAAATATAAAATGTTTTATTTTTTTTTAAATATTGTCTAAACTCAAATTAGTGTACCTATAAACTATAAAGTCCTGTAAACTAACATTGTCTAACATTGTGCAAACAGGCAGTATTTAAGGTTCAATGAAAAAAAAAAGCATTTAGAACATAACCAAAGTAAACATTTTTAACCTACATCCAAGTATCCGCTATCAACTGCATATTACACACTTCAGTTCAGTGCACTCCTCTTGCTGTTTAAGGTATACTTTAAGGTTTGAAGGACAATTATATCTTTTGTAAAGTTCAGCGCCTCCCAATTACTACAATTCCCCTTGTGACAATACCTAAATCACATATGTGCAAAAAAAGTCCCATATAATGCAATGTGCATTTCTTAATGTTTTTCCAGTTTAACAATGATTCACAGTTCTATTCAACCAAACTCTTCATATTCATTAATTGTTCTCCTCCACCATCACCCAAGATGTGCTCTCACCTGGAGCTTTTTGACCTCACATTTTATAATGTTTTGTCATAAAGTGTTTGTGTCCTCCTAGTGGGACTAATAGAATGATAGCTCCCAGATGGATCTCCTTCTTCTCACAGCAATTTCTAGTGCTCCTCCTCCTTTATTCGCTGTGTAAAAAAGGGGAATAGTGTTTTATCCTTAAAAACGCTTTATTGTTCCAAACATTTAAAATACTACTCACATTTTCATGGTGCTTGATCACACCAGATACTGTATACACAGCAAAAAAACTAGTAATCACAGGCTCTCCTCTCGTTACCCATCCTTTGGTTGATCAACCAAAGGACGGGTAATGAGTGGAGAGCCTGTGAACTGTGGGGATCTGTCAGGATGAAGACCAGTAATAAGACGGTAAATGTGTCATTTACTGGCCACTTCCTTTTTTGAATGGAGAGTCAGTGATCGTTAACAATATTAAACTGCATCTATTATGCTTCAGTATGTGAATGAACGGGAAGCTCTGTGGAGCTGAGGCTGCAGAGAAGGAGATTGAGGACTGTGTCCTCAATCTCCTTTCTCTGTCCCTAAGGTGAATCATCAGAGGTGTGTTTAGACCCCTGATATTTCACCAAAGCTCCCCAACAAGGCTCCTAAAAACAAATGTAAAAAAAAATAATATTGTAAAAGAAAATAGTAAAATGACAGAAATAAAAAAAACTACTGACACCAGTGGCGGAACTACCAGGGTCACAAAGGTCACACTTGGGACCAGCCCTGGCATTCCATCGTCAGGCTCGGAGGGAAGAGCACCTGCTGTGGTTTGGGGGCACTTCATGCTTTCTTGCGTTGGGGCCCAGAAGGTTGTAGTTACACCACTGACTTTAATAGATCCCTGATGCTAGTTTAATAGCAGATAGATGGTAATTTGATGCCTGCTCCCATCTCCTGAATACCATAAGGAGACACTTCAGCCCTCTGCTTGAAGCGGCGCTTCAAGTATCTTCAGTATCAAGAGTGGTAATGGGACCTCTCATGTAGACAACTCGGGATCCAATTTTAACATGTTTATGGAGAGACACCTTGCTAAGAATAGCAAACTCTTAAAATGTGTATTTTTATACATATATATATATATATACAGTCATGGCCGAAATTGTTGGCACCCTTGATATTTTTCCTGAAAATCAAGTATTTCACACAAAAAAGGTATTGCATTAACACATGTTTTGCTATACACATGTTTATTCCCTTTGTATGTATTGGAACAAATATAAAACAGAGGCAGAAAAGCAAATATGACATAATGTCACACAAAACCCCAAAAATGGGCTGGACAAAAGTATTGGCACCCTTAACTTAATATTTGGTTGCACACCCTTTGGAAAACATAACTGAAATCAGTCGCTTCCTATAACCATCAATAAGCTTCTGACACCTCTCACCCGGAATTTTGGACCACTCTTCCTTTGCAAACAGCTCCAGGTCTCTCTTATTGGAAGGACACCTTTTCCCAACAGCAATTTTAAGATCTCTCCACAGGTGTTCAATGGGATTTAGATCTGGGCTCATTGCTGGCCACTTCAGAACTCTCCAGCGCTTCTTTGCCATCCATTTCTGAGTGCTTTTTGACGTATGTTTGGGGTCATTGTCCTGCTGGAAGACCCAGGATCTTGGACGCAAACCCAGCTTTCTGACACTGGGCCCTACAGTGCGACCCAAAATCCTTTGGTAATCCTCAGATTTCATGATGCCTTGCACACAGTCAAGGCACCCAGTGCCAGAGGCAGCAAAACAACCCCAAAACATCATTGAACCTCCACCATATTTTACCGTAGGTACTGTGTTTTGTTCTTTGTAGGCCTCATTCCGTTTTCGGTAAACAGTAGAATGATGTGCTTTACCGAAAAGCTCTATCTTGGTCTCATCTGTCCACAAGACGTTTTCCCAGAAGGCTTTTGGCTTACTCAAGTACATTTTGGCAAACTGTAGTCTTGCTTTTTTATGTCTCTGTGTCAGCAGTGGGGTCCTCCTGGGTCTCCTGCCATAGCGTTTCATTTCATTTAAATGTCGACGGATAGTTCGCGCTGACACTGATGCTCCCTGAGCCTGCAGGACAGCTTGAATGTCTTTGGAACATGTTTGGGGCTGCTTATCCACCATCCGGACTATTCTGCGTTGCAATCTTTCATCAATTTTCCTCATCCGTCCACGACCAGGGAGATTAGCTACAGTGCCATGGGTTGCAAACTTCTTGATAATGTTGCGCACTGTGGACAAAGGCAAATCTAGTTCTCTGGAGATGGACTTGTAACCTTGAGATTGTTGATATTTTGCCACAATTTTGGTTCTCAGGTCCTCAGACAGTTCTCGTCTCCTCTTTCTGTTGTCCATGCTTAGTGTGGCACAGACAGACACACAATGCAAAGGTTAAGTGAACGTCTCTCCTTTTTATCTGCTTTCAGGTGTGATTTCTATATTGCCCACACCTGTTACTTGCCCCAGGTGAGTTTACAGGAGCATCACATGCTTGTAACATTCTTATTTATCCGCAGTTGTGAAAGGGTGCCAATACTTTTGTCCAGCCCATTTTTGGAGGTTTGTGTGACATTATGTCGAATTTGCTTTCTTTCCTCCCTTTTTTTGTTTTGTCCCAATACACACAAAGGGAATAAACATGTGTATAGCAAAACATGTGTTAATGCAATACGTTTCGTGAGAAATACATGATTTCCTGGAGAAATATCAAGGGTGCCAACAATTTCGGCCATGACTGTATATATATATATATATACACACAGTACATGTATACATAGACACACACATATAAACACACAAACACACCTGTCAAACCAGTTACTCGTTCCCCCCTCCCCCACAAAGTGCCAAATGTGGCAGTGGAGAGGGGAAGGGTACAAACAAGCAGAGCTTCCCTTTTTGGGTGGAGCTCCACTTTTATCATTATGTGTTTGCTTTTAAAGGTTACATTAAGTATAGGTTATGTGTTTAGCATCGGGGGAAGGTTAGGAGCTTATTTTTGGGAGCCCAATGGCGAAACCTTTTTTTAAAAAAGTTGTCAGTATTGTACCTGAACTCACACTGCCAGATTTTTTAAGTCCGCAAACGTGAGACTGTAACGAAAAAACCCGTAAGTGTCCGCAAAAAAGTGCAAGTGCAGAAACACACACACGAAAAACGTGCACTTAGGGGTGTGTTTGTCCTACCCCCGAAAGGGCTGGACCGTTCACCCGATCCCCCGGGGCACGAAGCTCCTGACAGGGACAAGGTTCCCATTTGGTCCTCCTGGCCAAAAGGCCTGGTGGACCACCGTTCCTTATGCCCAGCCGAAGCCGGACATCCAGTACTAGGCAAGGGGGTTCTCCCGAAGAGAAAACCCCCTAGGGATCAGGGGAGGAAGGAACCGTATGGCCACACATCCTCCCCCTAGACTTCAGGTAAGGCCCGAGGACCCACACCCTCCATCCGTGAAAAACACACACATAAGAAAGCAAAAAGTGACAAAACGTGGGAGTGAATAAATAAATAGAATAAAAATAAAAAAGTGGTACCGTGCCTAATAGTGCACAGACCAGGCCCTGAGGCCCGTAGCAAAAATTGCCCTGGACTTAGCCAAAAGACCTGGTCCTTAGGGCGCTGTGCAAAAAAGAGTGTAAAAACAGTGGCCATGTGTCATCTTCACACCGTGGGGTCCCACACCCAAGTGTTACTAGTGACACCCCTGAGCGCGTCTCCTCAGGGGGCACTGAGTTTGCGGACTTTTTGCCTCCTCAGCCCCAGGCCAGACCAAGGTAGCATGCTCAAACCAGGAGGAACTGGGTCTTTCCGGTCTCCCCAGAGGAATTACTCCCAAGGCCCCAGAACGAATCATGGCGCTCCCTGGTTTCTGTCCCTCCGGTACTAGCCTTCCGGACCCCCATCATACCAGTGAGGGTACTGTACAACAACCATCCCCGTAAACTAGAATGGTCGGTAGCACCCCCACTGGACACTGATAAGAACAGATACTACACTTGATCTTAGCCAAAAGGCCGAGAAGCCAGATACTGCACTGTATGGGGAGGCAGAGAGCTCAGGACTAAGGAAGCCACCACCCCCTTCCACTGCTTTTACTTTCCTGACAGCTTGTCACTGTTATGGCGAGCTCCCGCTGTGCTGATGTACAGTTCAGTGGAGGAACGGTAGCTTGGTCTCATTTGCATTACGTTTTCTACCAGGATGCTGCAGCACCACTGACCACCTCAGACAGCTCCTCAGGGTACCATTGCACCCCAGTTGAGAAAGGCTGTTATATACACACATACACTGCTCAAAAAAATGAAAGGAACATTTTTTAATCAGAGTATAGCATCAAGTCAGTTAAACCCCTGGGGTATTCATCTGGTCAGTAAAGTAGCAGAGGGGGTTGTTAATCAGTTTCAGCTGCTTTAGTGTTAATGAAATTACCAGGTACATCAGATAAGCAACAATGAGATGACCCCCAAAACAGGAATGGTTTTATAGGTGGGGGCCACTGACATTTTTTTCCCTACTCATCTTTTCTGACTGTTTTTCACTAGTTTAACATTTGGCTAGGATCAGTGTTACTACGGTAGTATGAGGCGATACCTGGACCCTACAGAGGTTGCACAGGCAGTCCAACTCCTGCAGAATGGCACATCAATACGTGCCATTGCCAAAAGGTTTGCTATGTCTCCCAGCACAGTCTTGAGAGCATGGAGGAGATTCCAGGACACAGGCAGTTACTCTAGGAGAGCTGCACAGGTCCTTAGCCCATCAGCAGAAGCAATATCTGCTTCTTTGTGCAAGGAGGAACAGGATAAGCACTGCCAAAGCCCTACAAAATGACCTCCAGCAGACCACTGATGTGCATGTCTTTGACCAAACAATCAGAAACAGACTTCATGAGGGTGGCCTGAGGGCCTGACATCCTCTAGTGGGCCCTGTGCTCACTGCCCGGACCATAGAGCTCAATTGGCATTTGCACCTGAATTGGCAGGTCTGCCACTGGCACCCTGTGCTTTTCACAGATGAGAGCAGATTCACCCTGAGCACATGTTACAGACGTGAAAGGGTCTGGAGAAGCCGTGGAGAACGTTATGCTGTCTGTAACATTGTTCAGCATGACCGTTTTGGTGGTGGGTTAGTGATGGTCTGGGGAGGCATATCCATGGAGGGACGCACAGATCTCTACAGTCTAGACAATGGCACCCTGACTGCCATTAGGTATTGCAATAAAATCATTGGACCCACTGTCAGACCCTATGCTGGTGCAATAGGTCCTGGGTTTTTCCTGCTGCACGACAAAAGCCTGGCCTTATGTGGTGAGAGTATGTAGGCAGTTGCTGGAGGATGAAGGAATTGATACCATTAAATGACCACCATGCTCGCCTGACTTAAATCCAATAAAACACCTCTGGGATATCATGTTTCGGTCCATCCGACGATGCCAGGTTGTACCTCAGACTGTCCAGGAGCTCAGTGATGCCCTGGTCCAGATGTGGGAGGAAATACCCCAGAACACCATCCATCGTCTCATTAGGAGCATGCCCCGATGTTTTGAGGCATGTATACAAGCAGGTGGGGGCCATACAAACTACAGAGTACCATTTTGAGTTGCTGCAATGAAATTTCAGCAAAATGGACTAGCCTGCTGCATCATTTTTTTTACTTTGATTTTTGGGGTGTCTTTGAATTCAGCCCTCTGTAGGTTGATCATTTTCATTTCCATCAAACGGTGGGGCATCCTTATGTTCCTAATGCATTACCCAGTCCATATTAGTATAGATATCCACCATGATATTTTTCCCCATTGAGATCTGATGTGTTTTCAAAGTGTTCATTTAATTGTTTTGAGCAGTGTACAGTATATACAGCCTATACTCTTTTTCTAGCTCTGAATAGTCATTAAGACAGAAAGTGATGGGCAATCCTAAAAATTTCAGTTGCCACAAGAGAGATTTCCTCAAACTTCCTATTTAATTTCCAGGACAGAGAGTGAAGGAAAATCTCCCCAGGACACAGACAGCAAAAGATAAGGTGACAGGAGATTTAACACCTACTCTATTCAGAAGTTAGAAAATAAAGTGTTTTACCATACATGCACTTTAGCAATATGGTATTTCATTATTAGGGCAGCGATGGGACACTGGGGGAATCTTAGAAGCTGACTTTTGATTATGGGTTTACATTTTCTGATTTGTAAATGGAACAAAGAAAAGTGGAGCTGTAAACAATTGCAAGCATCCCTGCCTCTTGCTTCATTGTTCCATTGTAGTTAACAAAATTAGGTAGACAAAGATAAAATACATAAAGTACCATATCAGATAACTGAATGAGGACTATTCTGAAAATAAATATTAGATATTTATGCAAAGGGGTACAAATAATGTTATAAATTTGCTCTCTGAGGCAAGAGACCAGTGTTTTAAGGTTTCCTCATTGTGCGCTGAAATGTCTTAAACTAAATTCTAAAAAATGGCCTAACACTTAATAATACCCCATCAGAACACTTAGCGCATAACTCAAAAATGAGCTCTTAACTACTTGCCAACCGCAGATAGCCAAATGCTGGCTACACTGCGGCTGGCCAGTTCTGGGAGGGCGTCATATGATGTTCTCCCAGAACGTGCTCTCCTGAGCCCCCCCCGGCGATCTCTGTGATCACCGTGTCCTATGTACACAGCTGATCACGTGATGTGGTAAAAGGCCAATCACAGCTGCCTTTTTACCATGTGATCAGCTGTGTCCAATGGCACGCTGATCTCCGGGAAATGCAATTGCCGGTTCTCGACTGCACTTTCCTCATGCTGTCAGAGCGTGAGGAAAGTACTGCAGAGAACTGGCAGTTGTCAGAGCAAGGATCGGCACCGATCATCAGGGCTCTGATGATCAGTGCCCTGATGATCGGTGCCCAGCAGTGCCACCCACTAGTTCCGCCCACCTGTGCCCAACAGTGCGCCCACCTGTGCCCAGCAGTGCACCCACCTGTGCCATGCAGCAGTGCCACACACCTGTGCCCAGAAGTGCCACCTACCTGTGCCCAGAAGTGCCACCCACCTGTGCCCAGAAGTGCCACCTACCTGTGCCCAGAAGTGCCACCCACCTGTGCCCACCAGTGCCACCCACCTGTGCCCACCAGTGCAGCCCAGCAGTGCTGCCAGTCAGTGCCACCAGTCAGTGCCCAGCGGTTGTGCCAGTCAGTGCCCAGCAGTTGCACCAGTCAATGCCTAGCAGTGCCGCCAGTCAGTGCCCAGCAGTGATGCCAGTCAGTGCTGTCCATCAGTGAGGCCTATCCATGACACCTCATTAGTGCTGCCTATCCGTGCCACCTCATTAGTGCTGCCTATCAGTGCCGCCTATCAGTGCTGCCTATCAGTGCCCAACAGTGCTGCCTATCAGTGCCCATCAGTGCCGCCTATTAGTGCCCATCAGTGCTGCCTCATCAACGCACATCAGTGAAGGAGAAAAATTACCTGTTTGAAAAATGTTATACTAGAAACAAAGAAATTTTTTTTTCAAAATTTTTGCACTTTTTTTGTATATAGCGCAAAAAGTAAAGTACCCAGTGGTGATTACCACTAAAAGAAAGCTCTATTTGTGATAAAAAAATGATAACAATTTCATATGGATACAATCTTGCATGACCGCACCATTGTCAATCAAAGTGCGATAGCTCTGAAAGCTGAAAATTAGCCTGGTAAAGAAGGGGGTATAAGTGCCCGGTAGGCAAGTGGTTAACCTTCCCCAAATGCTAAAGATGTAACCCTTAATGTAACCCTTCCAAACCTTATACTTTACCTTTAAAAGTGAACACATAATGTTAAATGCGGGGCTCCAACCAAAAGGGGAAGCTCTGCTTGTTTGCACCCTTCCGCATCGGCACTTGGCACATTTGGCACTTTTTGGGGGGAGGAAGGAATGGGTACCTGGTTTGACAGATACCCACTTCCACTTCTGGCTCAGTTTGTCCTACCTCCTTACCCTCGCAGTCTTCTGGGACACTTCACAGGTCCCAGAAGACTACAGGACCAATCACAAGGTACAATGCTATTTGCACATTTGCAGTAGGAAACCTGCTGTGAAGGTGCCAGGTACCCTTAGGCTAGTGAAGAACTAGCCTGGGTGACGATGGTGCTGGAACCCTGGACAGGTAAGTGTCTTTGTATTAAAAGTTAGCAGCTACTGTATTTGTAGCTGCTGCTTTTTAATTATTTAGGGGGATCCTCTTCTTCTCCCCCTTCCACTGCCACATTTTGCACCTTTTGGATGGAAGAGGGAAGCGGGTACCTGGTTTTGACAGGTACCTGCTCCAACTTCCTGCTCAGTTCGCTGCGGCCAACTGAGCTGGAAGTCCAGACCCCCCTCATTCTCCCGCAGCCCTCTTGGACACTTCACAGGTCCCAGAAGACTGCGGCCCATTCAGGAACCACAGCATGCTTTGCACATGCACAGTAGGAAACAGGCTGTAAAGTTGCAATGCCAGTTTGCCCTAGTCCAGTGGTCGGCACGCGAGCCACATGCGGCTCTTTACACATTTTAATGCAGCTCTTCTGTGTGCCGGGCGCCCGCTCCCCTCCCTCCTCTCGGAGGACTCTGCAGCTAGCCCAGCAATGATTGGCCAGTCTCGCTGCCACTCACATCCTGATAGCTAGTGATTGGCTGTCAGGATGTGTGTAGGCGGGGCAGCGTGACGAACGTGAGGGGAGCTAGGCTCCTCTCACAGTCCGCCCTGAAGACCGGAACGGCGCGGGGAACACGGCGAGAGGAACGCGCGGAGCAAAGGTAAGTGAATTGACACAGGGGGGACTTGGCTTACTACTTGCTACTTACTTACTACTAGTATATGAGGGATGAATTAATATGGGGGATGAATTACTATATGGGGGATGAATTACTATATGGGGGATGAATTACTATGGGGGATGAATTACTATATGGGGGATGAATTACTATATGGGGGATGAATTACTATGGGGGATGAATTACTATATGGGGGATGAATTACTATATGGGGGATGAATTACTATATGGGGGATGAATTACTATGGGGGATGAATTACTATATGGGGGATGAATTACTATGGGGGATGAATTACTATATGGGGGATGAATTACTATATGGGGGATGAATTACTATGGGGGATGAATTACTATATGGGGGATGAATTACTATGGGGGATGAATTACTATGGGGGATGAATTACTATATGGGGGATGAATTACTATGGGGGGTGAATTACTATGGGGGATGAATTACTATATGGGGGATGAATTACTATATGGGGGATGAATTACTATGGGGGATGAATTACTATATGGGGGATGAATTACTATGGGGGATGAATTACTATATGGGGTATGAATTACTATGGGGGATGAATTACTATATGGGGGATGAATTACTATGGGGATGAATTACTATATGGGGGATGAATTACTATATGGGGGATGAATTACTATATGGGGGATGAATTACTATGGGGGATGAATTACTATATGGGGGATGAATTACTATGGGGTATGAATTACTATATGGGGGATGAATTACTATATGGGGGATGAATTACTATGGGGGATGAATTACTATATGGGGGATGAATTACTATGGGGGATGAATTACTATGGGGGATGAATTACTATGGGGGGGGATGAATTACTATATGGGGGATGAATTACTATATGGGGTATGAATTACTATGGGGGATGAATTACTATATGGGGGATGAATTACTATGGGGGATGAATTACTATATGGGGGATGAATTACTATATGGGGGATGAATTACTATATGGGGGATGAATTACTATGGGGGATGAATTACTATATGGGGGATGAATTACTATGGGGGATGAATTACTATATGGGGGATGAATTACTATGGGGGATGAATTACTATGGGGGATGAATTACTATGGGGGGGGATGAATTACTATATGGGGGATGAATTACTATATGGGGGAGGAATTACTATGGGGGATGAATTACTATATGGGGGATGAATTACTATGGGGGATGAATTACTATATGGGGGATGAATTACTATATGGGGGGATGAATTACTATATGGGGGAGGAATTACTATGGGGGAGGAATTACTATGGGGATGAATTACTATATGGGGGAGGAATTACTATGGGGGATGAATTACTATAAAAACTTATTGAAACTAAAAACAGTGTACCATCCTATGTATTTTCAGTTTAAAAAATGTGGCTCTCAAAATAAATTTCAGTCGTGGTTTTGGCGAGATTTGGCTCAGTTGAAAAAAAAGGTTGCCCACCACTGCCCTAGTCGATAGTTGAATGAAGAATCAGCTGGGTGAGAGGACACCGATGGATCCCTGGACAGGTAAGTGCCTTAATATTAGAAGTCAGCAGCTACAGTATTTAAAAAATTTTTTTTTTTGGGGGGGGAATCCGCTTTAAAGACCACTATAGCAAACAATATTGTATTCAGGTATACTGGGTTATATACAGAATATTGATTCTTATTGATTCCTATTATTTTTTTTATTTCACGTTTCTTCATTTATATTTTTCACCACCATTAAAGGCAGACCAAGTTATCCAGCAAAAGTGACAGTTACAAGGCTTGGGACAAACCATATGTACCAATATCAGAGGTGCTTACAACAATCAGCTTTTATTCATACAGTTTAAACTTTTTTTGTCAAAGGAGACAAAAAAACTTTGTTGTAATTGCTTTCTGTTTTAATAATCATGACACATCACACTTGAATAGAAAACAAAACTGTTGACATGGCATAACATAGTAGTTTAAAGTACCAAGTACAATGTCAGAAAAATCCAGCAGCATCACATAAATACAGAAAGAATGTACTGCATCATTAATAGGTCTGACCACAACAACCATATATGAAAGTCAACACTAACTCTTCAGGGGGAAGTGGCCAGGGGGGAGGGATGGAGCTGGGGAAGGAGGAAAAAAGAGGGGGGGTCAAATATAGGTGAGCATGGACACTGAGGAGGGGGATGCATGAGAAATATTAGTGAGAACTAAAGGGCTTAGGCACACCACCAGATTTTCCCGTTGGATAGGGAAGGGCCTACTCAGACCCATCCTATTGGGACGTCCATGGCTGTCAAACCTTGTCATACTTCCAAGAGCAACCACAATTGATATATGTCAGAGGCACAGCAGTGTTAATCATGGTTTCGTAGGATGACACATCTGGGGATGCAGTGGACGTCCATTTACAAAGAACCTCCTTCTTAGCGTAGAATAAAAGATAAGAAATGAATTATGATGGGGACGTTGAGCGCCATCAGGAATCCCCAATAGAACCAGCTCCATGGATTTAGGGATCGACAGCTGAAGCCATAAGGTTACATTTTATGTAGTCTCATAGGGGTATAGTATATGCAGTGTAGGAATTTAGTCTGTATCAGTATATCTCTAGAGGAGACCACCAGTTTGGCGCATTGTTCAAGACAGTCCTCCCAACCTTTCCTATTCAGGGAAGGAATATCCCCTTTCCAGAGGTCCCACAACCGTTCAATTTTGTCAGTGATGAGCAACGTCCTGTATAGAGCAGATAGTGGCTTATCAAGAGTACCCTGACACAAGAGGTCCTCCACCGGATCCATCTGGAGGAGAGGCTGGGTAAGGAATTGAGTTCTGGAAGCATGACGCAATTGAACGTAATGGAAGAACATCCAACCTGGCAAACAAAATGACTGAGAGAGCTGAGAGAAGACCAGCAATGTGCCCACAGGCATAATATCACAAAGATTTTACACCGTATCGTGCCCAAACCCGGGGATCAGGAACAGACCAAAAGTGAGCTAAGTTAGGGTTACCGCAAAGAGGTTGAGCTAGGGAATAACACGAATCTTGCAAAAACCAACGTCTAGCCATTGTCCAAACCTTCAAAGTCCCCCTGGTCGGGCCCGTCACAGTGTCATATGCTCTATCTCCCCTATAGCCAAGGTACGGAGGTCCATCAAGGAACCTAGACAGGAAGCCTCCACGCACACTGCAGCATTAGAAATTGAACCCTCAAAACACCAGTACACCATCACTAAAACTGCCGCTCAGTAGTATACTTGGAAGTTGGGTAGGGCTAGACCTCCCAACTGCACGGGAAGGTCTAGGGTACATCTGGCCAGGCAGGGGAGGGCATTGTTCCATATGAAGGAACTCATACAATGCTCTATATCACAAAAGGATTGTGGGATCCATATTGGGCAATTGCGAAATATGTACGGTAATTAAATTTCTGCAGAATCATCATTTTAATAATATTTATGCGTCCCAAAAGATTAAGGAGAAGCCTGGACCATGATGCGCATCTTTCCTTAAAAAGTCCTTAAAGTTGGGGGAGAAGGTTGCGTGTAAAGTATGGAGACACATCCCTGGTCACTTGAACCCCTAGGTATCGAAACTCAGTCACCCACTGCAGCAGGAGGAGTTAGCCAAGGCCAGAGCCTAATTATCAAGGGGAAACAGGACCAGTATTGCGAATGCCAGAGAAAGCGCCAAATTTGTTCAAAATCCGCCATAAGCGATGAACCCGCATTGTTCAGATACAGTAATTTATCATCCGCATAGGGGGACAATCAGCTGCCTGATCCACAAGTTGTTGTAATTGCATAAAGGGGAATTAAAGTCTGAGATACTTACCTTGGTTCCAAAGGTCTAACACCCACAATGTACCTTGCTAGCATCTTCTCTCCAGCTTCTTCTGGGTGCCAGTCTTCAGCCATCTTGATTGGCCGGGGAGGGAAGCTATTGCTCATGCACATGTACAGGAGTTAATTCATCTGGTAACACATGCACAGTACCGGAATGAAACTCCTACTAAGTACCCCTGTCAGTGATAAATGTTTTTTTTCAAACTATCTGCCACTTTTCTTGGACAACTTAATCTGTTAAAGGAAGTTGAAAAATAACAGACATAGTGGCCGGATCAAAAAGTCAAAGTAAAAGTAAAAAAGCCTAAAAAAGAAAACTAATGCAGTCACATCTAATTAGTCAGCTGCAAAATAATACATTTTGCTTTTGGGTTTCATGCTGCTTTAATGAGTTTAAAATAATAGTAACCACATTCATAATTCAGAACCATAGAAAAAGAAGCCATTCATATTTGCTAAAATCATTTCAACATAATACATTTAAACATTTGCTTATTAAATTGAAATTACAGAATATATTTTTTTAACAGGTTTCATAGTATCACAGAACAGTTTTTCAGAAAAGCAGATGGTATAGTGATTATGTATGATATTACATCTAAGAAAACATTCACAGACGTGTGCTACTGGCTGAATCGTATCCAAGTGAGTATGCCAAGAAATAGCTTGTCCTAACAAGCTTTAGCCATTTGTATTAGGGAAAGGAGGTAGAATATATATGAAGTAGAAATGAATTACATTTGGTATACTACATAATAGCTTACATGTTATCTGGCACTCCTTTTGGGCAAGGATAAGCAAATCTGCCTGGCTTCAATCTGCTGAGGGTCCTAAAAACCTGTCTGAAAGTCATTCAACCCAAAAATAGTGGCAAATCCCATTGAAGCCTTGGAGGGCAAATTCTGTTTGAAAATTCTGGCCATTTGTAGGTATTAAGCAAGCTATTACCAAAAAAAGCACAGGAATCTGGACATTGCCATAGAGGGTATGTACTAATAGAAAATAAATAAATAAAGAATAGAGGTCCTGCTTTATGCTGCTTCAAGGGTGACATTGAAGTGTCAAAATGTATCATGAGTACATGCAGGTATTTTCATTGAAAAATTAGTAGATTACTGGTGATAAAGCAGTGTAAAATTTTCCAGTAGACCTGTGCATCCTGGAAATCTTCATTTTGTTTTGGATGGTTCACGGAAGAATGTTGTTTCATCACATTAATTATGTTAAACTGATTCATTTTTGGAAATTCATTTGTATCTTCTGAATTTGTTTCGTATATACTGTACATTGGTTTGGGTGGATTTGAAAAATTTTTAATTTTTTTTGGAACATTGCTATATATTAATTTTGGTTTCGATATTTCTTGTGGATTTGTTATTCATATATCGTTACTATTCTATATTTTTGCACACAACTAAATAAATATAATGCAAAATTTAGCGGCCCCCAAATGTTTCAAATGTAAGAATTGTATTAGACTGTGGAACTGAAATGACTGACTGACAATTATTATTCAATTTAAAACACAAACTTACTTAAATCCGATTACACTGTTCAACAGGTAAAAACTTTTGGGCATAAAATTAGCTAATCTTACATAATTTTGGGGTGCTGAAAGCGAAAATGACCCTAAAAAATGTTGATTGGCTCTAGTTTCCATGATATATTCACCCATCTAATGACGTAAGCCATTCAAAATTATGATGCAACTTCAGCTGCATATTGCGCAATTGATACTGGTGACCAATAGAAAATTGCATGTATACTGAGATGATGCAATATTAGCCTTTAATTGCATCACTTCACTGCATAAAAGCTGCAGTATCTGTAGCTGATTGTAGTTCGACAGCGTCTTTACATTTCGTTTTATGCTTATATAGGCTACTCAGTAATGCCTCGAACTTGTGTGAATAAAGCAGATAATTTCTGCTATATCTCTGGTGAAATAACTTTTATCTCACAAAAAAGGAGGATAACAGGAATGATTAAGAAAGCCTACAACTTGTATTTTGGCTGCAAGATAGGAGACCAGGACAAGAGCTGGGCACCACATATATGCTGCAATTCTTGTGGGACGGCACTGGAGCAATGGTTGAATGGAAAAAAGGCATCTATGCCTTTCGCTGTGCCAATGATTTGGAGAGAGCCAACAGATCATGTTAGTAATTGTTACTTTTGTATGGTGCCTCCAATTGTAAAAGGGCTAAATAAGAAGAAAAAGTAATCTGTGCACTATCCAAATATTCCATCGGCAATACGTCCAGTTCCTCATGGAGAGGGGCTACCAGTTCCTAAAGCACCAGAATCCTCGTGGTTGAGTCAAGTGAGGAAGAACCTGAAGCGTGTAGTCACGTGCAGTTGTAAGAGATAGCCCTTTCCTCGAATACAAGAGAAAAGCCAAGAGAAGCAAAACCGACACAAACTGAAGACAAAACTAGTGAGAATCCTAAGTATTAAAATGATTCAACTTAGCTTATGGCTATAATTTTTCTTGGTAATCCTATGCAATATATTATGCCATTTAGGCTTTGTTATGTAGTCAATATCACTTGCTTTATATTTGTGGAAAGACATCTATCTATATAATTATTGTGCATTATGTAGTCATTACGCCTATAGTAGAAAACTTTCCGTTTACAGAAAAACTAGAGCCAATTGACAAATTTCATTGTTATATTTGAACTCAGAATGTGAAATTCATTAAGAAATGGATCCTTTTGTTTCCAAAACTGGCAAAAAATAAAAATTTGTTGAACAGTGTTATCAAACTAATTTTAAAATTGTATTATTTCCCCATGGTCTCGAACTACTATCTCATCATGTGATGTCATCCTAATGAAATGAATGAAACAAATACATTCATTAATTTTGTTATAAATTTTTTTGTTGACATTTATTACTATGTCCATTCAGAGACTCGTAAAATCAATTTTTCATCTGAAAATCAATTAGTTATGAAGCAAAACACACATGTCTATTTGCCAGTGGCAGGACAGTTTTAATCACAGGTACAAGGTACACTGGGTTTATTTACTACAGCTGGAGAGTGTAAAAACAGGTGCACTTCTGCATAGAAACCAAACAACTTCCAGGTTTTATTGCCAAAGCTTGAACAAGCTGAGGTTAGAAGCTGATTGGCTACCATACACAGCTGCACCAGATTCAGAGTGCTCCAGTTTTAATAAATCTATCCCACTGTTTTTGTAGTTGTTTGTTTTTTCCCCTTGCAAAGAAGTGGTGCATGTCATTCACTTATAGCTGAACAAAACAAAAGATCACAGCTCTCCCCCTCTCTAACTTGGAGTGGTGAGCTCTACTATATGCAGTTTACCAGGCAATAACCTGCTTTTTTCATGCAACTTACTGGAGAATCAGAGAGAAAGGGTGAACTGTGATCCTTTTCATTTGGTCAGCAGAAAGGCGTTATCAGTAATGAAAACGCTAAAATTTGCCAGTGGCCCATTTTGTTTCTTTAAAGGAAAACCTTGCTGCAGAAAAAGAAGACGTTTGAGTAAAACTGCAGCTGCCTCATAATCAATCACAAACTAAATTTAAAGACAGAGAAGCCTCCAACCATAAGAATATAAAAGATGGCAGCAAAGGGGTTGATCACACAAAGGGCCAACTGTTATCTAACTAACCCTAATCTTTTGCTATGCCATTTGTTAGCTCTCCCTATCCTTTCTTTACAACAGCTTCCAATACACTGATGATTTGGCTGCTCTAAGCCACCCTGTCATTATGAATGGGCTGTCTCACCTTATAACCCTCTTATTGACCCTTCTTAGTCTGTTGTCCATTGTTCAAAAGCCATGCGGTGCATTATACTGTAAAAAATGGCTTGCCAATTTTGTGCATACATTTACTGTATGGGTTAAATTCTCAGTTGTCTAATGGGATTGGAATACATACACATACCACATTCCACGCTCCTACTGGCTTCCTCTGCACTGCATGGCCAGTCCCATGATACCTTTTCTCTTCGCTGCTCTTTTGGTTGTAGACTCTCCAACATCATTATATACAATACAGGACCATCAGTTCTGCATTATATCCTTGGACTGCAAGGTCCCATCCACACCACAGAAACAATGGAGAGTGTAGAGCAGCAGCCACCAGGGTGCAAGGGATAAGGTTAGTATTTGTGCTTATTTATCACTCCCTAGACCCAACAACCATATACAGTAGCCTATGCAATGCATGCAGCATTAAAAGACATAAAGGATAGAATGAAGGACGGTTAAAGCTTCTGTTAACATTGTTGTCTGTGGCCTGCTGGAATATTTCTCTTAACTTCTCTTCTAAGGAGATAGATGAGTATAGGGCTGGTTGGGAGGGAGGCTATTGTTGGGGTCCTTTCACATGGGCATTCCATTTTTTTTCAGCAGTTCAGTCACATTTTTTCAAAGAAAAAAACGGATCAGTTTACATCAGCTTTTGCATCAGTTTCTTGTCAGTTTTTACATCAGCGTTTAACATTCTTTACCAATGCAAAACATCTGTTTTTGGTCTCTTCCATTTTTTTATGGAAGAAAGATAGGGTTTTCTTCCATTTAAAAAAAATGGATGTTAACGGATGTGGACATTAACCTATGTAAATAGATGATCATTTGTTTACATCCGCTGCTCCATATAAATACATGGGTGTCCGGTTTTCATCTGTAAACAGACAGATGAAAAACAGACATACGGAGCCCGTATGAAAGGATCCTTACTCTAAGGTATTTAAAACTTACAGAACTAATGTCATGTCATCTTTTCCAAACAGGCGAATGCTGTTGATGATATTGTTATTCTACTTATTGGGAACAAAGCAGACTGTGATTCCGAGAGAAATGTGACATATGCAGATGCAAAGAAGTTGGCTCAAGTATGTATTATAGAACATACAAATTTTTGGAATTAAAGACAAATCTAAGTTAAGTGTGTATAAAGTTTTCCTCACTAAAACAAAGGTTTGATGCAGAAATACAGGTGTTGTCTCTTTATTTAAGAAGGACATACTGGAATTAGGTAGGCAGTTTGCGATGACTCCCCCATGTTTGGCATTTGTGGTCCCTGAAAATGCATGAAGATATAAGGCAGACCGCTACCTGGGAGCTGGGAGTTTATTGCTTTTTGAAGGACAGCCTGGTGAACACCAAGCAGCTCCTTAGATTTTTCTCCTTCAGTCTTGAGCAAATTGGTCACTGGCACTGCATTTTCAAGATAACAAGCATGGGCCTAAATTTAGAAACACAAGCAGTGATAACATGGCCAACTATTGAGACAGAAGGTAGAAGGTTGCATTTGCGAGAGTCAACTGATTTTTTGTCAACTTGAAGGAAGGGAAGAAGAGAAAAGAGCTGTGCTAGGAGTCTGAAATGCTGGCAGCTCTGGAATAGGGGCAAAGTAAGGAAAGGAGACTTCCTCGCACCCTGAAGCAATGGGTACGGACTTGCTGGGGGTGTTGCAGCCACCTGACATTTTTATTTTTGTGTTGCATGGCATTGCAGTGCAGCCCGTGCACCACAAAAGAAAGGAATTTCAGGCAGACACAGGATCCCCAGCAAGTCTGCACACAGTACACACTCCACACTGCAACATGATTTTTTTTTTGTCCTTGTGGAAAAAAAAGCTGAAGCAGGAAAAGGAATTGTAAATAAGGTTAGTTACGGATAGCAAAGGGTTAATTAACCGATAATAAGAGTATATTATTTAAAAAGAAACAAAATACACTTTACCTCAACAACTTGTATAAAAAAGAAATAAATATAATTGAGAGTTCCTGATAGCTGCTGCCAATTATAATGTATCAATTTTTATTATTACTGATTAGAGTTGAGAGTGCTCCTGACAGCATCTGCTATGTAGGTGGGGACCCTGGCGTTAAACTAACAGCAAGTCCCAACCTCTACATGTGTAGGCATGTGTCTGGAAAGGAAGAACTGAAAGACATATTGGACATATGTACATCTTTAACTTGTAAATACCAAGGACAAAATAAGAAGCAACACTAGCATTGCCTTCAGAACAGGTTTAGTTCTTGTTGGAATGTTGTCATAAATGTCCTATTCAAGCATCTCTTGAAGCCTTGTAGATTTTTGCAACCCATCACTGTCACGTCTGCAAGATATCTTTGTCCAAAAGGTAGATAAGGGAAACCAATATACACAAAAGCATGTGAAATAGCAAAAAAAATGATTACTTAATTAATAATGCTACAATTACATATATTAAGCCCAAACAGTTAACAGAATACAATATTTTTTTTCACAATAGTGGCCCTTTAAATAACTTTGACTGTCACACCTGCACTTTGCTTTGTAGACTATGGGTGACGGGAGTGTACAAAGAATCTGGCGCAGCTGTGCATAGTAACCAATCAGCTTCTATCCTCAGCTTTTTTAAATAAGCGTTGACATTAAAACCTAGAAAGTCAAATATGAGTAACCTTTGTAGTTGTGTAGTTGTAATTTAGCTATGCAGGACTAAACTTATTTTGCTGGAGCATCATGGCAGAATATAATGGGTTGTGGCTCCACCCCGCAACCCATTAGGACCAGAAATGTATACATTTTGGCAACCCCAGGGAGACCCCATTCTTTTTTCTGTCCTAACCTGTATATGGGACTGGACATCAAAGGCCATTTATGTTCAACCTCTCCTGAAATGTAGCCTTCCCGAACAGCCCCTAAATAAGTCTACCTTCTTGTTTAGGAGGACAATGTAGGATCCTCAGTAGGCTTTAGATAAGCCAAATTTGCAGCACTGGAGGAAAGACTGTATAATTAGGTTTCTCCCTCTGTCTTTTTCTCAGCTCATGTCTATAGGAAAGGCCACTGGAACTCACAAGTGCGGCTCCAAAGCAGGCATTATTCTTCCTACATGAGCATGCCCAGTAGTGCCTGTATTTCCAACTTCTGAACTTCTACCGCCTCTATTGCGCATTTAAGAAATCTCTGATGGGAGGCAGTACTTTCCTTTTGGTGGCTGCCCTTCTTCCTTCGGGTGCAGTGGGAGGTACTACTACTACTGGGGAGGTAAAAGTCTAGGTAAATAGATTGTACCATGTAAAAAGAGAGCAAGGTTCTAGTGTTGCGTTTTGTCTACAGCCCAACAAAACATGGGCATTTCTCATCTTCCCACAAAAAAGATAACCCTCGAAGATCAAGCCATTCTTCTTCCCATCATATTACTTGTGTGGTCAAGGTCACACTCTCCTCAGTACTCCTCCCCTACCCTCCATAGGCATTCAGCATAGTTTAAGTGTTGGCTGAGCAGATTTTCAGCCCTGCCTGGAAAGTCAGTCTGTCAGTCATATTTCAATGAAGCGATGAATGACAGGGAGGCAGATGCCACAAAAGATGTATCAGTAGAGAAAATATTATCCACATCTAAAGCTTAAAGACAGCTATTTTCTCTCCCATATTAAAAATTGAAGACATTTTGATGGAAAAAAAACATCACCACTACCTAGATGACATTCTTCTGTTGTCACAGGACCAAGGTGTCAAGCTGAGTCACAAGCAAATACTTCTGCAGTCTCTCTAGCAATGTGGTTGGCTGATAAATTGGCAAAAATGCAATCTCTGAGTCCACCTCAGTAAATGACCTTTATGGGAGCTGTTTTGGACTCAAATTCAGTAGTACTCTCAAAAGAAAAGATCATAGCCTTAATCACAAAGAACAAACATGTACTGGCAAGCAGTTATATCTCAGCTTCCCAGTGATTAAGCCTGCTTGGGACCCTCTCCCCCACAATCCAGATAGTAAATTGGGCTAATTTGCAACTGAGACCCTTACGGAGTGAATTTTTGGATCAGTGGAAGGAAAACAACCTTTCCCATCCATTTCAAGTAACTCAGTGACTTTAAAGAGCTCACTGTGCTGATGGACTCTGTGCTGACCAACCTGGACAACCACATATACATCACTATCATGTGATGGACCTCGATTACTTACTGACGCTATCCAGAAAGCCTGGGGAGCTCATCCTTGAGACATATGGCTGTAGGACAAATGAGAATCCTATTCCTAAGATGTAAAGTTCAATGTCTTCGAATTGACAGCGATCGCTCAGGGTCTCCATTTGCTGGCTCCATACATCCATGGCAAAGATGTCTTGCTTGGGATTGACAACAAATCAACAATAGCATATATCCAACACCAGGGAGCCATGAGGAGTCCAAGTTTAATGAGAGAAGTTCAACCTATCATGGGTTGGACACTGAAAAACCTCCACATTCTCAAGGCAATTTATATTCCAGCAACCCAGAACAACTTGCCAGACCATCTCAGCAGGTCTCTTGCAGACAAGGAGTGGTCTAAACATACAAAACTAAGGTGTTGGTAACTCCATAACTAGACTTAGCAGCATATTCACAGAATACCAAATGTCCCTGATTCATAGTCCGCTATTGGTAGGAGCCACAACTCATCATATGCTGCTATGAAGATGCAATAGGAAATGAAAATACAGAAATGTAAGTATACGATTTTCCATTTTTTCATGCAGTGTTTCTGTTTTATCTCTCTTTTAATCTGTTCAAAAGAGGGCATAATCATGTTTTACAGTATGTACTTTATTCTATCAAACTTATGGACACATAGAAAAGATAAACCTATTTTCTCATTAGGAATACCAGCTGCTGTTTACAGAATGCAGTGCAGAATCTGGAGATAATGTCACGGAATCCTTGATCCAGATAGCCAGGTAAATATCCGTATTAATTTTATCATTACAACAAAATCTAACAATCCTTCAGAACAAATGTACACAAAAGTCAACCCAACAGTCTGGAAACTTTCAAAAAAGTGCCCAATTCCCCATTTACTCTACAGAGTAAAAGTGAAAAAACAAACAAAAAAAACGAAATACTTCTCTATGTATAGTCCTTCTTACATTAAACAGTTCCTACTCTATAGGACTAATCCTAATTTGTGCCCCCCCTATAAAGGACTAGAAAGTAAAATGAGCATGAATTCGACCAAATATGCATATGCTGTATATTTGGGGTTGGACCTTAAAGCAGAACTGCACTGCACCTGAGCACCATAAACCAAAAGCGCTATTTAATTAATTTTTAATATTCAAAGCAAACTCACCCATCCATCTATGTCTCCATGGTTTAGTTTACTGAGAAATAATTTAGAAAAACACCCCCTAGCATTTCTGGCCATGGCCATCTTGAGTAAGGATAGATGATTCATGTAGCAGTTACTTCATGGAATCCATCTGCCCTTAGCTCAGGCATGCAGGCAGGAGGGTGTGCTTAGCTGAATAAACACCTCCTTCCTTCCTGAAGACTCTTGGGATGTATGACATGATTTGCCTAGGCATGGAAACTAGGAAGTAACTAAAGAAATGTAAAAAAACTGTTTAAAACAAGTAAATGTGATATACAGGGGTTGGAAAAAAAGTGTAAAAACACAACATGATTTGCATGTATTAAAATTACATGTTTCACATTGAAAGCGGAAGTGATGTAACATTCTTTTGCTTCCACTGTGTGATGAGACACCTAGCTAACAGGTAGGAAGCCTCACTTTCATCATTCACTGTGTGTTCTGCTAGTAATACAGAGTCATGTCTGAGCTTACTGAGTTTCAAAGAGGGCAGATTGTTGGTGCTCACTTAGCTAGTACCTCTGTGACTGAAGTTTCCAATTTATTTGCCGTGTTGTGAGGTATAGTATCAAAGGTTATGACCGCATATACATTTTCCAGGAAAACATGGTCTGATAAGCATAACGCAGTCAATATGGTCAACTGATCAAAAAAGACAAAAGGACAAAAGGACATTGTGCAGGATTGTGGCCCAGAATAAGAAAACAACTGCTGCAAAAGTGACTGCAGTGCTCAGTCTCAGTCTCCCAAAGTTATTTTCCGGCTCCCTGTCACTCTTGACCACACTCTGAAAGCCCAGTCCCTGCTAACACCACCATCCGCCTCTGGCCAGAGTAATCTTACTCATTATTACCAGAAAACAGGCACACACACACAGGTTAGAGTAAACTGATACTTTGTTTATATTAGAGTCAAGTATGAACACAGTAAAGTAGTACAAAATTATAGGTGTGTAAATAATAACAGTTGTTACTCTTTGTAACTTTAAGCGAAGGTCAACACATAAACCAAAAGGAGTTCTTCACGTCCTGCAAATCAGGATTTAACCAAGCGCCTCAACCTTGGGATGTTTCTGTCCTCAGTGAGCAAAGGGGAACTACTAAACAATAGGGCTGGGTCACTTTGACCCTAAGAAGCTGATGACAAGGTTCAAATCCAAGATGAAGAAAGAGCTGTTTAATTAAGAAGGCTAAAGTTCCTTTAACTGCAGTGAAAGGTGTTCTGCAGACTTGTTGGGCCCAGTTGGTGCACTACAAGAATTCAGATCTCCTTGGTTGCAACAGATGGAAATGGTGAACAATGTCAGTAACTGTAGAGAGAATGGTTGATGCAAGAGAATGTCAGTGACAATTTTATGCATTATGATCCCTCTCTCATGTTCAATAAATAATCCTTCTATGGTTGGATAATTTTTTAGAAAATTATTTTGAAGCTGAACCACAGCAAAGGTCAGCCTTAATGGAACATTTCTATGTACAGTCAAGTTAAAATACTATTTTCTTTATTATCAAAAGACTATTCAAACCCTCCCTCTATTTATGTTAGTAAGGATTTGGATGTTAACATTTCTGGTGTGCATTTCATCGTAATATATAAATAATGAATTTAGTATAGTGTTTCCCACATGTTTGACAGTTTATCATATATCCTAAAATGAACCTCTGGCCAAAATATGCACACTAAAATATTTTTACATTATCTGAACAGGCACTTTAAAGCAAGCTCACATTCACCTCTGTAGCTATAAGCATTGTGGATAAATTTAAACATGAAAACAGAGGCACTAAAATCAAATCTTTTTTCCTCTTTACTTTCTGTAGAGAGCAGCATTTTAAAAATATATAATAATATAATCTGCAGCAGTGATGTGCTTAAGCTATCACATATTTCACCCACTCAGACCTAAAATGTTCCTTTTTTTCTGTTAAACAATTTTTGAATCAAACCCCAATCTCTACCTTACAAAGAATAAACAGGAAAGATAATGGAAGTTTTCTGTCTATACTGGCTGCTAATAAATTTGTCTCCGAATCACTTACTGCTTAAAAAGCTTATGAGTCTCAGCCTAGTATATTCTACACTTTAACTGGAATATTAATAACAGACAAAATTCTAATAAAAGAGTGACAATAGTGAATGCACAAAGAGACAAAATGTGTGAGGCACTGTTAAAAAAGTGCTATAGTGAATCTTGGTCAGTAAGTGTCACGCAGAATGACAGCGAAAAAAGTGATAAAATAAAATTGATAATGGTGACAGTAGTGAAAAGTCCAAACATCAGTATAAATAAAATCATTCAAACGAAATATCACAAAAAGTCCAAATTGTATCCGTGATATCAGGTGAAAAGTGACTACATGATGAAATTGCTGCTCTTCAACGCACTCATCAGAAGCGCATATTAAATGCGCATTATGATATAACACAACTCCTCTGCAGGTAAGGAAACATCACCAGATAAGTATTCAAGGTATGGAGATGAAACGGCACTGGCCTCACACTGTATTAAGGAATGACTCCAGCAGAACACATCTACCATAGGCAAAACGAGCAAAAACTCAGCCCACCTTGAAGGAAAATGCTCACTCAGTGAGCCACAGAAGAAAGGGAGCGCTTATAGTGCAGTATCCCTTCAATAACGTGCATTTGCACGAAACGCGTCAGTACGAGCCTGTCATACTGATGTCACGCCGCTGCGTCCTCATGGAGGTCCGGTGGCCATCTTTGTGAAAGTTTTTGCCATTTGTTTCCCACATGGATGTTTTTTACTTATTTATTAAACATACTGCACTATAAGTGCTCCCTTTCTGTGGCTCGTCAAATAGCTGCTTCAGTGTCCTTTATGTATAATGGCACCAGCATCAACGCAGTGATGTCCTTATGCCACGCTCACACATGCCGATAACGTGATGTTGCTACACCATACTATACCACAACTGCACCACACATGTGCACATGTTCACATGATGATGCACACACATTGACATTATTACGTATAAATATCATGGTAATCTGCTAATCCTGCTTGTTTATTGTTGTCATTTTCAGCTTCAACAACACCATTAATATAAAGGGCCCACCAGTTCATATTTCTACTGTATATTTATACAGAATACATATACTGTTCACTGATAATAATATAACTTATATCACTAGTATGTATTAGCGGGCTCAATATTATGGCCATCAATACATTTTAGCATCCTGCACACACCAAGTGTTTCTAAACAGGTGTCCTTTTACTTGTCTGTTTAGATTTGGGGTAGTGGCAGCCAAAAACATTCTACTAGTTGGACTAAGTGTTGTAAAATGTGAAAATTAACCTCCTTACCTGCATATAAAGTACACTTGTAGCGATACCCCCGAAGGGGCTGCTTAAGTTTGTTCACTCCACCACTCTGCCTTTCAACCCCAAGAACTGTCTCAGCCCCAACTGACACACCTGGTAATACTGTAAGTGCAAGGACCAATGAAAAGCACTCACTTTATAATAAAACACAGAGATCAGCTTTGCTGTAAGATCTCTATGGAAAGTAATAAACATTAACAACAGGTATATGTTAGGTGAATCAGGAGAACAGCAAATACTGTGATCGAAAGCAATATAGCTCACTTTTACACTCAGGATGCTTTCAGGGGATTCCAACCATGAATAACCCCAAGAGCAGAGGCAAACACTTAAATGGCAACCTCAAAGTGGGTCTAAATCCCTTTACATAAATTCGGCTCTATGATGTCCAAGTAGGAGGAGAGCAGAAGAATGACTCTCTATTGTGTCAGACTTCTCCCTTCTAACCCCCGACACCACAAGCCCAATAGGCAAACACTGTACCCAACTGATGCCTAATAGCTACTTTCCAAGGTAAAGCTATTTCCTCACACACGATGCAATATAGTGGCCTGAATACACATGCTCGTGCCCGTATGGCACCGGTAACTTCAGTCTCTTGGTAACAGGATGAATCTTGGGATCTTCAGCTAGCCACTTTCGTTGGTGCACTTAAACTCCTATGGTAAAGTATAATTGTAATCCTGTGGCAGTATTTGTATAGCAAATAGTGGGTCTGATCAGCAGGGCCATCTACACAACCCAGTGCCTGGTGAGTATGGGTGAAGTGTAATGTCTCTGTCTGTGTGCAGTGTTCCTGTCACCTGCCAGTGGGCAAAATCCCTCTCACCAGATCCTGTGACTAAGGCTCAAACGATCGTCCTGGAAATGACAGGCTCCTCTGGTCACCTCATGATGAGCGCTTCACAATGTCAGTGTAGGCACTGTACCAGGGGCAGACTGACAACTCATGGGGCCCCGGGCAATAGGGGATCATGGGGCCCCTGTGTCCTTGCCCAAACTCAAAAAAGCCTATGAAAAAGGTACCAGGGGCATCTCATGGGGCCCCCTACTGACCCCGGGCCCTCGGGCAGTGCCCGAGTTTCTAAATGGTCAGTCCGCCCCTGCACTGTACTGTAGGCCACTTCTCTGAGTTTGGATGTTCCCCTGACTGATGCAGATAACTAAACATGCAGTGAACTGACCCTAAGCACTTCTTTGCCACATGCAGACTGTTACCTTGCCATATGCAGACTGCCTCCCCTCAGGAAAAACAAGATGGAGTCCTTCACTCTGTTCTCATTAAGCATGCTGGTCTGTGTAGTTCCATTTCTCATATAGGCCTATCACGCCGTTTCTGTTCAAGACTGTATATTCCATAAGGCTTTGTAGCTGCACCTCCTGCTTGAGAAAGTCCCTGTCATTGGCTCCTTTAATGGCTCTCCTGATTGGCTCTCTCTTTATTACAGACTGAGAGGAAAAGGAAGGGGGGGGGCTGAAATCCCTCACTGCCTTGTGTGTGTCCAGTGCAAGTGTTAGATTTCAGAGATGCAAGTCAGCAGGTTACAGCAGTCACAGATAGGATTAATTTCCTCCTCTACACACTCTTTATGGCAAATCCTTATAAATTCCAGTGTTATAAGAAACATTGAGTTAAAGCATGGTTTTGACATACCCCATTGAGTTAAAGCATGGTTTTGACATACCCCATTGAGTTAAAGCATGGTTTTGACATTCCCCATTGAGTTAAAGTATGGTTTTTGCAAATGTTTCACCAAGGATGATGCTCTCAGTACAGTAAATCTAAGACCATTGTTAGGAATACTCCACTTTGTGAAGAAGAGGAACTTCTATTTCACATCAAGCTGGTTTCAAACTTTTGAAAAAGGCAGTGAGCCCATTATCGGAATAGGGTAATAAGGATTACATCTTGATTACATGTAGAAGAAATTTGAAGTTACAGATAATCACTGCTCCCTGCAGATTAAATTGTAAAGGTTATTACCATTGTTGCACATAATGCAGATTTTTTTTATCAGCATTGACCAAAAAAGCAGCTAATTAACATCCTGCCTGTCTATCACTTGGTCAATAAATAGCTAGCCAGAGAAGAACAGAAAGTGCTGCTTTCAGCCTGACTCTGTTTACAGTACTTGTGGTATGAATTCATAGATATTGGAAAGTTTGGTGAGAGCATTGCTCAGATTAGAAGATTAGAATTGAGGAAGTAGGGTTCTGTCAGGATGTGCTGAGTAAGTTTACAACTGAAAGCTCAAAAGATAAGCAGAAGAAATGAACATAGTTTATAAAAAAAAGGGATGTCACTGTTCTTTTCTCGTATAACATGGAGATTGACTTCTTATAAGTAAGTCTGAATGTAGTACTTCAGAAAATCAAATGCTGTGAACTCCATCCATAGCCTACCCAAGACCTTGAAAGTTCTAACCTCCACAGTAACGGCTCTTTCAGCATTATATACACTTGATTCTAGAAGAAAGCTAGGAAGTTCATATAATTTATAGTATCTTGTAGCCAAATACCTAGATGATCTTTTTTTTACAATATCTTGTACTATTTCATTTTTATTTCTCTATGATAAACCTTCTTCAACTGGCATGCAAAAAGGTTCTCTCTTTCCAAGACCATTATGAGCAAATTTTCTAAAAGACTTTTTAACAAGCTCCCAGTGTATGGTATAATTCTGGCTTTCTTTCACTTCATGCCTTCCTTCATGCTTATAGACACCAATTCTATTCCAAGAGACCATATGAAATCTTGAATTTCTTCAATCAGTGGCATCAGTTTGTGTTCAAAGACTGTTTCTTTTCATTGCCTTCAATCTTTATATTGATGTTGATTGACACTAGGGGGTTTATTTACTAAAGCTGGAGAGTCCAAAATCAGACTCCCTTCTGCATAGAAACCAATCAGCTTCCAGGTTTCATTGCCAAAGCTTCATTGAACAAGCTGAGGTTAGAAGCTGATTGGTTTCTATGCAGAAGGGAGTCTGATTTTGTACTCTCCAGCTTTAGTAAATAAACCCCTAAGAGTTTACATTTTTCTGTACTTTCACCATGTTGGTGAAATGCATTGGAACCAATAGAGAACAATTAAAGTAGATCTCCAGTCCACAGCATTAAATTTGTGTACTCCCTTCTCTGCCTACTATACATTTTCTTCTCTTATTTTTATATCTGTATGAAGCTCTGAAGTTTTCTACCTTAAAAATTGAAATTGATTGCAAAAGATAGCAGGACAAACCAACAAAAATTCTTCAAATATATTAATAGTAAAATGGTCCGGTCCAAGCATGAAGGCCCTTTACAAAATAATCTAGAGTGGGTGACTGGGGACAAAAAGAAGGTAAATGTATTAAATACCTTCTTCAGTTCTGTATATACAAAGGAGCATGGGGGAGCTCTTGTCCATAATGGGCATGGTATTGATGATCCACATTGGCTCAAAATTGATATGATCCAGAAATATTTAGACAGAATAAAGGTGAATAAAGCACTTGGACCAGATGGCATACACCCACGGGTCCTTAAAAAATTGAGCTATGTCATTTCAAAGCCATTGTCTCTAATTTTTAGAGACTCTTTAATAACTGGCATAGTACCACTGGATTGGCGTATGTTTAAAAAGGGATCAAAATCTTTACCAAGTAATTATAGACCTGTTAGTTTACCTTCTATAGTTGGGAAGATACTGCAGAGTTTAATAAAAAAAAAACACATAGATGAATTCTTGCTGGAAAAAAATATTTAAGCAACAGACAGCATGGTTTTATGAAAGACAGAAGTTGTCAAACAAATCTGATTTCTTTTTATAAGGAGGTGAGCAAAACCTTGGACAGAGAAGTGGCTGTGGACGTGGTTCTCCACACACGGCTAATATGTAAGGTAAAGTCTAGCTAAAAGATCATATTCAGAGAGTAGTGGTTAACTGCTTGCCGCCCTGCCACTGTGTATATACGTGTGCAGGGCGGCAGTGGAGCGCAAAAGCACATTTTAAAACGCGCTTCGCGCTCCCGACACATTCGCGAGTAGGGGGCGCGCGCGCGCGCTCCCGCCGACCCGCGGGTGATACGATTTGATCCAGGAGGGATCAATCATTAGATTTCAGCCAGTGATTTCTGGCTGAAATCACATGATCGGTCCCTGTCCTATCCTGTCCTGTGTTGACATTTACACAGGGCAGGATATGTTGTCATTCTTCTCTGCCTGGACACATTCCGTTCCAGACAGAGAAGAAGACATCCAAACAGTGAGTAAAACACTACACACTGACAGTTAGAACACTCTAGTTAACATTTAACCCCCTGATCGCCCCCCCCCCAGTTAACCCCTTCACTGCGCTGTCACCAGTGTCACTGATCAGTGAACCAAGTTTTACTGATCAGTGTCGCTGGCGACTTCCGATAGAGTTAGCTCCCCTCCCAGATAGCGCCAGATTGCCCGCCAGTACACCAGTAATCTCGTTTAACCCCTTGATCCCCCCCCCAGTTAACCCCTTCACTGCCGTGTCACCAGTGTCATTGATCAGTGAACCAATTTTTACTGATCATTGTATCAGTGTCACTGGCGACTTCCGATAGTGTTAGCGCCCCTCCCAAATAGCGCCAGATTGCCCGCTAGTACACCAGTAATCCCATTTAACCCCTTAATCTCCCCCCCCCCAGTTAACCCCTTCACTGCCCTGTCACCAGTGTCACTGATCAGTGAACCAATTTTTACTGGTCACTGTATCAGTGTCGCTGGCGACTTCCGATAGTGTTAGCGCCCCTCCCAGATAGCGCCAGATTGCCCGCCAGTACACCAGTAATCCCGTTTAACCCCTTGATCCCCCCCCCAGTTAACCCCTTCACTGCCGTTTCACCAGTGTCATTGATCAGTGAACCAATTTTTACTGATCATTGTATCAGTGTCGCTGGCGACTTCCGATAGTGTTAGCACCCCTCCCAAATAGCGCCAGATTGCCCGCTAGTACACCAGAAATCCCATTTAACCCCTTAATCCCCCCCCCCAGTTAACCCCTTCACTGCCCTGTCACCAGTGTCACTGATCAGTGAACCAATTTTTACTGATCACTGTATCAGTGTCGCTGGCGACTTCCGATAGTGTTAGCGCCCCTCCCAAATAGCGCCAGATTGCCCGCTAGTACACCAGTAATCCCATTTAACCCCTTAATCTCCCCCCCCCCAGTTAACCCCTTCACTGCCCTGTCACCAGTGTCACTGATCAGTGAACCAATTTTTACTGGTCACTGTATCAGTGTCGCTGGCGACTTCCGATAGTGTTAGCGCCCCTCCCAGATAGCGCCAGATTGCCCGCCAGTACACCAGTAATCCCGTTTAACCCCTTGATCCCCCCCCCCACAGTTAACCCCTTCACTGCCGTGTCACCAGTGTCATTGATCAGTGAACCAATTTTTACTGATCACTGTATCAGTGTCACTGGCGACTTCCGATAGTGTTAGCGCCCCTCCCAGATAGCGCCAGATTGCCCGCTAGTACACCAGAAATCCCATTTAACCCCTTAATTCCCCCCCCCCCAGTTAACCCCTTCACTGCCCTGTCACCAGTGTCACTGATCAGTGAACCAATTTTTACTGATCACTGTATCAGTGTCGCTGGCGACTTCCGATAGTGTTAGCGCCCCTCCCAGATAGCGTTAGATTGCCCGCTAGTACACCAGTAATCCCATTTAACCCCTTAATCCCCCCCCCCCCCAGTTAACCCCTTCACTGCCCTGTCACCAGTGTCATTGATCAGTGGACCGATTTTTACTGATCACTGTATCAGTGTTGCTGGCGACTTCCGATAGTGTTAGCGCCCCTCCCAGATAGCGCCAGTTTGCCCGCTAGTGCACCAGAAATCCCATTTAACCCCTTGATTGCCCCCCAGTTAACCCTTTCACTGCCCTGTCACCAGTGTCATTTATTACAGTGAACAGATTTTTACTGATCACTGTATTAGTGTCACTGGTGACTTCCGATAGTGTTAGCGCCCCTCCTAGACAGCGCCAGTTTGCCCGCTAATGCACGGGATTTTTTTTACCAAAAACATGTAGCAGAATACATTTTGGCTTAAATTTATGACTAACTTTGAGTTTACAATATATTTTTTATAGCTGAAAGTAGAAAATATTGTTTTTTTTCAAAATTTTCGTATTTTTTTTGGTTATAGCGCAAAAAATAAAAAGCGCACAGCTGATAAAATACCACCAAAAGAAAGCTCTATTTGTGTGAAAAAAAGGACGTAAATTTCGTTTGGGTGCAGCATTGCATGACCGCGCAATTATCATTTTAATTAGTGCAGCGCTGTATAGCAAAAAAAGGCATAAATTACAGTATCTATACCATAGTTTGTAGACGCTATAACTTTCACACAAAGCAATCAATATACACTTATTGGGATTTTTTTACCAAAAACATGTAGCAGAATACATTTTGGCTTAAATTTATGACTAACTTTGAGTTTACGATATATTTTTTATAGCTGAAAGTAGAAAATATTGTTCTTTTTCAAAATTTTTGTGGTTGTTTTGTTTATAGCGCAAAAAATAAAAAGCGCACAGGTGATCAAATACCACCAAAAGAAAGCTCTATTTGTGTGAAAAAAGGACGTAAATTTTGTTTGGGTACAGCATTGCATGACCGCGCAATTATCATTTGAGTTAGTGCAGCGCTGTATAGCAAAAAAAGGCATAAATTACAGTATCTATACCATAGTTTGTAGACGCTATAACTTTCACACAAAGCAATCAATTTACACTTATTGGGATTTTTTTTACCAAAAACATGTAGCAGAATACATTTTGGCTTAAATTTATGACTAACTTTGAGTTTACGATATATTTTTTTATAGCTGAAAGTAGAAAATATTGTTTTTTTTTTCAAAAGTTTTGTGGTTTTTTTGTTTATAGCGCAAAAAATAAAAAGTGCACAGGTGATCAAATACCACCAAAAGAAAGCTCTATTTGTGTGAAAAAAAGGACGTAAATTTCGTTTGGGTACAGCATTGCATGACCGCGCAATTATCATTTGAATTAGTGCAGCACCAAACAGCAAAAAAAGGCCTGGACATTAAGGGGGGTAAATCCTCTGGGGCTCAAGTGGTTAATGATTCATACTCTGAATGATCTAGTGTTGTTAGTGGTATACCCCAAGGTTCAGTGTTCAGACCCTTACTTTTTAATATATTTATAAACAATATAGGGTCTGGGATTAAAAATACCATTTCAGTCTTTGCAGATAACACCAAGCTGTGCAGTGGAATAATGTCCTTACAGGATGTCTCCAACTTACAAGCCAACGTCAATGCACTGTTTAATTGGGCAACTATGTGGCAAATGAGGTTTAATGGTAATAAATGCATGCATCATACATTCATACATACTAGGTGGAGTACAACTGGGGAAATCAATGGTGGAGAAGGATCAGGGAGTTCTGGTAGATCACAAGCTTAATAATGGCATGCAATGCCAAGCTGCAGTTTCTAAAGTGAGCAAAATCCTCTCTTGTATTGAAAGAGGTATAGACTCCAGAGAGAGAGATATCATATTACCCCTGTACAAATCATTAGTAACACCTCATCTGGAATATGCAGTTCACTTTTTGACACCAAATCACAAAAAGAACATTGGGGAACTGGAGAAAGTACAGAGAAGGGCAACCAAGCTGATAAGAGGCATGGAGGAGCTCAGCTATGAGGAAAGATTAGAGGAACTAAGAGGAAGAGGAGATTAAGAGGACACTAAGGTTATCACAGAGGATAAGGGGGCACTCTTTACGTCTGGAAGAAAAGAGATTTAATCTCAAAATATGGAAAGGTTTTTTCACAGTTATGTGGAATAGACTCCCTCAAGACTTGGTACTGGCCAGCTCAGTGGATTGCTTTAAAAAAGACCTGGATTTTGGAAGACTGGGTTTCTGCAGCCAGGAAGCATGTCTACTGCAATGCCCTTCAGTGATATTCAGAGACACACAGTGGGGAGAGAACTAGAAGAAATTTACAGAGCAGTACAGATTTCCACCAAGCCTCAGAGCTATAAGAAGATAGTACAGACAGAGGCGGGGCTAGAATTGTTTCTTTTTCTGTGTGCGTGTTTTGAAGGATGCCATTGACTTTTAATTACAGGAGCTCTTTTCAGCTATCTTGGACCTGCTCATGTGCCAAAAATTATCCCCCCCCCCCACCTTCCATTAGCCTTGTTTATTTTACTTATTATTTTTTTCATAGAAAGTAAAAACAGTGAAAGAAATGAAAAAAGTATAAACAGTCACAGTACACAAAACTGATCAAATACACACACACAAAAAAAATCTAAGAACAATACATTAAAGGAAACAAACTAGCCTATTCATAACCCCCCAAAATGCTTAAAACCACCATCTAAATAAAAAAAAAAGTCTATATTTTTTCCAAGACAATTTTACCTAAACAGCTCAAAAGCAATATTAAGATTTTCTGCATCGTTAAACTCTGCTGGGGGCAAAATGCCATATTTTGCAGTGATAACATTTGCCAAAATCCCTTTGCTCAACCCTATTTGCAAGGCTACATCATACACTTTGATTATTGTTAGTTAAATTCTAACTCTCTCCCAACTCATTTTTTCTTTATCCATTTTGCCAAATTGTTGTGCTTGCCAGCAAATGAAAACAGTGGACCTCTCCATTTGTTTATTTACAAAAAGTAAAACATCATCACCTCACATCTTCATATTTACAAGGTGGGGAACCTTCTGTTGAGTACTAGAGATGAGCGAATCGAACTTGGCGAAGTGGAATTCATTTCGAATATTAGGAAAATCCAAATTTTAGCAAACTTCGGATGCACGAATCGAATTTTCCCCGATCAGCCGGCAAAAAGTGTCACTGCAGAGAGCTCCGCTATTTCTGACAGTTCTCTGACAGTTCCTTCACATTTACAGCGGTTGAAACATTGTATCTATTTGTTTCCATTTAGGATACAGATGTTTTTATTCGGAAACAAATAGATACAATGTTTCAACCGCTGTAAATGTGAAGGAACTGTCAGAGAACTGTCAGAAATAGCGGAGTTCTCTGCAGATACACTTTTTGCTGTACTGGAATTCTTCTTCTTTTCATTCTTCTTCTTCTTTTCATTCTTCTTCTTCTTCTTCTGCTTCTTTTCATTCTTCTTCTTCTTTTCATTCTTCTTCTTCTTCTTTTCATTCTTCTTCTTCTTTTCATTCTTCTTCTTCTTCTTTTCATTCTTCTTCTTCTTTTCATTCTTCTTCTTCTTCTTTTCATTCTTCTTCTTTTCATTCTTCTTTTCATTCTTCTTCTTCTTCTTTTCATTCTTCTTCTTCTTCTTTTCATTCTTCTTTTCATTCTTCTCATTCTTCTTTTCATTCTTCTTCTCATTCTTCTTTTCATTCTTCTTCTTCTTTTCATTCTTCTTCTTTTCATTCTTCTTCTTCTTCTTTTCATTCTTCTTTTCATTCTTCTTCTTCTTCTTTTCATTCTTCTTCTTCTTCTTTTCATTCTTCTTTTCATTCTTCTTTTCATTCTTCTTCTCATTCTTCTTTTCATTCTTCTTCTCATTCTTCTTTTCATTCTTCTTCTTCTTCTTTTCATTCTTCTCATTCTTCTTTTCATTCTTCTTTTCATTCTTCTTTTCATTCTTCTTCTCATTCTTCTTTTCATTCTTCTTCTTCTTCTTCTTTTCATTCTTCTTCTTCTTCTTTTCATTCTTCTTTTCATTCTTCTTTTCATTCTTCTTCTTCTTCTTTTCATTCTTCTTTTCATTCTTCTTCTTTTCATTCTTCTTTTCATTCTTCTTCTTCTTCTTTTCATTCTTTTTCTTCTTCTTTTCATTCTTCTTTTCATTCTTCTCATTCTTCTTTTCATTCTCCTTTTCATTCTTCTTTTCATTCTTCTTCTCATTCTTCTTTTCATTCTTTTTCTTCTTCTTTTCATTCTTCTTCTTTTCATTCTTCTTCTTCTTCTTCTTCGTCGTGCCCCGTGACTGCCCAAATGAGTGAAGTGTGCGGTGATTCTAAGATTGACGGCACTCATCTGCATGTCATACTGACTGTCAGTATTATTTCTCTTCCCCAGCAGACTCCAAGGGCATTTAAATTAAAGGTACAGTGTTCTGCACTAATATAAAGGCTCTCTGAAGCCTAGAAACCCTTTTAATAAGTTAAATTCGCAGCGAATAAATTCGCATCGAATCGAATTTCTCCCGCAAATTAGGCGAATCAGCCGAATCGAATTTTTGAATAATTTGCTCATCTCTATTGAGTACCTTGGATGGCAAATTGCAGATTCTCACTTCATCTTTGTATATTGGTAACAAATACAGAAACAAATGAGTACTGTCCATGATTGTTTTTGTCTCAAGCGCACTAATACATGTACAATCAAACAATCAAACAAGCACATTCCAGTTTATAATTCCTGATATAGGTTTAGTGTCTTGGACTGGGAGTATCGGTTAAATTAAATGTCCTTGCCTCAACAGTTCTTATTTCTGCCCCCTCCCCCCCCCCCCCACAGCAGATCCTGGCTACATACCCTACCAGTTTCAATGTTTTTATTTGGATTTTCACAAGATCTGGAGGGTCTGTTTTATCATTTACAAGCACATACATAAAGGGGGATGTAAAATCTAATGTCCACATTTTACAGCAAAGCTCATGGATTAAAACTTGTTCCTAACCTCTGTCACAGATAGTGACAGCAGCTCATGATTAATAACCCACTCCCTGCTTCAATGCTAAATGACATTGGTGAGTGGGTTAGTAATGAAAAGCCACTGTTCCTGTTGGTCTTGTGTTGACAGCAGGGGCGGACTGACAACTCATGGGGCCCCTGGGCAATAAGGGATCATGGGGCCCCTGTGTCCCTGCCCAAACTCAAAAAAGCCTATGAAAAAGGTACCAGGGGCATCTCATGGGGCCCCCTACTGACCCGGGGCCCTCGGGCAGTGCCCAAGTTTCCAAATGGTCAGTCCGCCCCTAGTTGACAGAGAACTGGAGATGGTGGAAAGTGTGTCATTTGTATTTTTCAGAAATTTAACATCAACTTCATGACCTCCTAAAAGCAAAAAGTAACAGTACAGAGTGAGTACCATTCTAAAATTATAAAGTTGTTGATTTTAGAGCTGCAGCAGCCATATAGGTGAGAATACCTTTACAAAAATTATAGGTTGTTTCATAAAAGCCAAACATGTTTAATCACTTGCCCTCTTTTACCCCCTTCATGACCAGGCCATTTTTTGCTATATGGAACTGCACTACATTAACTGACAAATGCGTGGTCATGCAGTGCTGCACTCAAATGAAATTAATATTTTTTCACACAAATAGAGCTTTCTTTTGGCGGTATTTGATCACCACTGTGTTTTTTTTATTTTTTATTATATAAACGAAAAAAGACCAAATTTCTTTACAAATTTAGGCCAAAATGTATTCTGTTACTTGGCTTTGGTAAAAAAAATTCCCAATAAGTGTATATTATTTGGTTTGCATGAAAGTTATAGCGTCTACAAACTATGGTATATATACTTTAATTTTTATTCTTTTTTTATATATACTAGTGATAGCGGCGATCAGCAACTTGTAGTGAGGCTGTGATAGTGTGGTGGGTAATCTGACACTAGCTGAAGCTGGCTTGGGAGTACACTAACTGACTCTGTCATCAATAGTGACACTATTACAGTGATCAGTGCTAATACTATACCCTGTCACTGTACTAATGACAATGGAAGGAAAAGGGTTATCATCTAGGGGCGATTAAGGGGTTTTGCTTTACAGAGAAAAAAACCCAGCAAGTTTGCTTCTCTATGGACAGTCCAAGTATTGTTTATCAACACTGGGAACTGTTCTGTGATTTGCTGAGCCGATCAGCAGGTCCCAGCCATCAGTCATTGGCTGGGACCCGCTGATCAGCTTGTGCTGTGCCAAATCACAGCACAGATGGGACAATGGGTGAGGCAAAAACAACATATGCCATATCAGTGCCCTTAACACCGCCATACACAATACCAGCGTCCTGATCGCTGCCATACCAGCATTCTGATCACCGTCATACCCCATACCAGCGTTCTGATCACCCCATATGCCATACTAGCATCCTGGTCACCGCCATTCCCTATACCAGCATCCTGATCACCCCCAGACCCCATGCCAATTTGCTGATCACCTAATATGCCATTCCAGCATCCTGATCACTGCCATATACCCCATACCAGTATCCTGATCACTGCCATACCTCACACCAATGTTCTGACCATCGCCATACCTCATACCAACGTTTTGATCACCGCCATGCCCCATCCCAGTGTCCTGATCATCTCATATGTCATACCAGCATCTTGATCCCTGCCATATACCCCATACCAGCATCCTGATCACCACTGTGACGGGAGTGACTTTTGGGTTTCGGGGGACCTCTGTATCATCTCCCCAAATCATTATGTTTAACCCACCCTGTGCCTGTTAAGGGTTACAGGGTGTGTATGTGAATGTCTGAGTCCTGTGTATAGTGTGTGTTACTTTGTCTAGGCCACATGGCTGACCATTGTCTGTTTACCATGTGCTACCCCCCATGGTGCTGTGTCTTCCTATGCAGCGAACTATTATGGGATGTACTGTTTGTGTATTGGTGTGGGGGTTGGTCAATGTCCTTTGCCACATGGTTGCATCCCATTGTTCTGTGTCTTGTTGGATGGGGAGGGGTGATGAGGTGTTTCCTGCCTATACTGTAGCCCTTCCCACTGAGAGGGTGGGCTGATGATGTATTTCTTGTTCCTGGTTGTGTTTCCCCGCCCTCTGTATATATTCTGTGTTTTGTGTAAAATAAAGTTTGTTGGCTTCCTGTTTTAGTAAGAGCTGGGTGTTGTCTATTTTCCTGAGGGATTTCCAGGGCGTGGTCCGTGGATGGTGTTCGGACAGGGGAAGTTGTGCTATAATGGAAAAACTCAGTGCGGTCTGGGTTCCGGTTCCGTTACATTGGTGGCAAGCGGTGGGATTGTGCTTCCAGCTGTAAACACATCCAAACCACCACCGGGATTCAAGAGCAGGAAAAGACGTCAGTCACCCCAGTGGAGATATGGACCTGGCATCCGAGTTCCCAGGGCTACTACAGACTGTTCTTGCAACATACCCCAGGACTGTGTCTACGGATCAGTACCTGGAGCTCAGGCAGCGGATTTGGGAGGTGCTTTGGAAAGGGCGCCATCCAAGCTGCTGGTATGGACAAAGGCAAGTGCTACCCAACCCCAGGGGAACGGGCCAGGCACCATCGGAAGTCACGGATGCCATTCCTGGGAGAGCAACCCCAGGAGCAATGGTTGGCTGGGTGAGTAACACTTGGTGTGGGACAATTTGCATGCGGTACTATGTGGGTGCTGGCATTGAGAGACTGGAGGTGCAGACTAACTTCAGAGTACATCCGTCTGGGATATACTCCTGTGTTAGTCTCCTGCCGAAAGGGGAGATATGTGACGGGAGTGACTTTTGGGTTTCGGGGACCTCTGTATCATCTCCCCAAATCATTATGTTTAACCCACCCTGTGCCTGTTAAGGGTTACAGGGTGTGTATGTGAATGTCTGAGTCCTGTGTATAGTGTGTGTTACTTTGTCTAGGCCACATGGCTGACCATTGTCTGTTTACCATGTGCTACCCCCCATGGTGCTGTGTCTTCCTGTGCAGCGAACTATTATGGGATGTACTGTTTGTGTATTGGTGTGGGGGTTGGTCAATGTCCTTTGCCACATGGTTGCAACCCATTGTTCTGTGTCTGGTTGGATGGGGAGGGGTGATGAGGTGTTTCCTGCCTATACTGTAGCCCTTCCCACTGAGAGGGTGGGCTGATGATGTATTTCTTGTTCCTGGTTGTGTTTCCCCGCCCTCTGTATATATTCTGTGTTTTGTGTAAAATAAAGTTTGTTGGCTTCCTGTTTTAGTAAGAGCTGGGTGTTGTCTATTTTCCTGAGGGATTTCCAGGGCGTGGTCCGTGGATGGTGTTCGGACAGGGGAAGTTGTGCTATAACGGAAAAACTCTGGGTTCTGGTTCCGTTACAACCACCATACCTCATGCCAGCGTCTGGCATTTTAGGATCTCAACCGATCAATTTTCAAATATATATATCATAATTTGAAATGAAAAAAGCAGTGCAGGAACTATTTTTTTAAATCATGCTACTCCAAATCGCACTGATTAAGACAGTGCCATAGAAATATATTAGATGCAACTTCAGGTGCGATTTGTAAATCACATGTCTTACCTGAAGATGCATCATTTGAATCAGGGCTTAGTGTGTTTTCAAACATTTTTCTGTTTACTAAACTTTCTTTCTTATGAAAATCAAAAATACAAAAATATAATGAATACATTTGGAGGTGTCTGTGTCAAATAAAGGTCTGTAATATAATAAATACCTTGAACTTTAGTTAGGATTTATTTGTTTTGCAGGTCCTTGAAAGACAATGAAGACAATATGAAAAATAATGTTATAAAAATAAAAAGACCTGTATTCCAGAAGGAAACACGCTGTTGTGTATAAAGACAACCAAATGTTCAGTGAAAAAAACAACCAAAAGAAGTTTCTATTGCAGCAGTGTAGTAAACTATTCTTCTGCTGGCTGATATAATTGTAAATGACTTTATAAGGGTTACCTAGTCTCAGGTACTCTAATATTTAGGAAATTACCTTCCTGAAAGTGTTTTGATAATGACTTGTTGCAATGTTTAAATAAATATGTATTAAAAATTGGGTAATGTTATCCTTGTATTTTCTTTATTAAAGGGAATATATTGTTTTTTTAGATATCTTATATTTCTTTTTTATTTTAATTCTGTTTATTTGAGTAAGGTATCTTATTATATGTGTGTTAGGTAGGTGCAGCGTGGTGCGGCAGCAGTAAGTATACAGAGGCCTTTGATGCAGTAACCGATGTATTGGAGAACTTTGCAAACAGTACAACAACCCAGTGAGGAAGCTCTCCCGACTGGGAAATTATAGTCAATGCACAGGTGAGTCAGTGGTAGCAGGCCCGAACTGAAGACAATTCATGCCAAGGGGTCGGAATGCGGCCTAGCTAGTCAAACCCAAAAAGGAACTTGCTGGAGTAGGCCCTCAGCTGTCCCTACTCCTCCATCACCTGTCCTTACAGCTAGCGCTGTCCCTGAAATACTCTCACCAGCAATTTCGCAAATAAGCTCCAAAACCAGGGGGCAGGGACTTTAAATAGACTCTCTGTGACCCAAGATGGCCACCAGGGTCACCTGGATGCAACCAACTGGAATGCTGGTCCAGGGAACCAAGGGTATCATAGAGAAGATAAGTCTATCTGGACCTCCCCTCCAGCTGTATTGCCATGCTGGATGAGCACCACCTACAGTAGAGAAACAAGACTGCACCTGCGTACATGTGTAGTATCAACAGCAATTAATTTATATACTCCATCTATGCATATAAAGGTAAGTACTACTGATGAAGGCTACTATGCCAGTATGTGAAGGATAGCCCTCCATGGATGGAGAAAGGAGGGTGGAACAAAAGCCAGTGGAAAAACGAATTGCCTGCTAGGCCCAGCAGCATTTTTCATCACTGCCTGAGGCCACTCAAGCTAAAGCAAATGAGCATTACTTACCACAAGGTAAAAAAAACCCTGAAAATATCGGCCTGATGCTGGCAGACATGTGCTGATCTCTACAACTAAAGACTGAGAGAGGTAATAAGTAGGGAAACCCACCCCCACCAGGGAGGAGGAAGTGCCAGTGAACTGGTAAAGTCATCCAATGTTCCGGCAGACATCTGTTCACACCATCTCAAGTTAAAAAAAGAAACACATAAAATGTAAAATGGAGCTTGAGTTACATAAAAGTGTATGTACATCCTAAATCCAAGTTTGTGTGGCATCATGCCTTACTGTATACAGTTCTCTTTGGCAAACCTTTTTTTCAAAACTATTGAAAAGTTCCTTACCTAGAGATCGTGCCAGTAAAATCAGACTGACAATGACAAGGTCATCCTGCTGTGTGAGCTTCTCTAAGGTTATATTCACACGGTCGCATGAGTGTAGATAGTTTGTTGCACTCAAAGGTGGCTAAACACTGCTTCTGGATGTAGCAACACTCTGTGCTATGGCCACATATAACCTGTGACCAGTGTGTGTGGCCACAGCGCTTCAGAAACACTGACCCTGGGTGCACACCGGTTGCTTCCAGGATCAGTCAAGGCACTATTCACATGTAACCGCTCAGATGAGTGGTTACATTCAAACAAAGGTTATGCTGGCCACTCATTTGTTCACATTACAACTCTAATAGCCACCATTAGTGGAGGCAAGCAGTAATGGCCAGGATAATCTTAGTGATGTCCTAACAACAAAGAAGGAGGTGGGGGTTGCCATTTCTGAAAGTATTTCAGCCAGGCTTTGGGAGGTATGTACAGTAAACAGCCTACACCTGCAGCAGGAGCATTTTTTAATCAAACTTCAAAATTGTTTTTCATTAACAGGCACCCCCTGCCTGTAGAGGCAATCTATTGGAAAACGTGAACTAACCCTATAGGGTCCATTTCACCCTATTAGAATCACCAAAAACCATCCTAATTTTGCCTTTACAATTGCCTCCCATGCATTTAGCCAAAGGGGTAAAAAAAATCCTATTTTTCAACAAAAATGACAAAGAAATCTTACCTTCACATAACTCAAACAACTGCTTTACTGCCCTTTTTCAAGGACCATGCCCCCAGAGGAAAACATCTATGATCTTTTGGAATCTGAAATTCAGTTAAAAGAAACAAACAATACATGTAGAGAACCTTCAGTTGGATTTTTTAGGTCATCCGTCTTCCAATGATCAGTATAAAGAACAAGTAACTTTAACCCAAAGTTCCTTTCACCTCTACCCTGTGTCATGGAAATTTTGTATTTTTGGTTGAACTTTAAATGTGTCATATATTAGTGTTATTCATATGTCTCTCGTGTGGCTTAATTAAAGCTCTGAAGGCTGCAATTGGGCCATGCACATGTACAATGTATGTATTACAGTACACAGCTCGGTAATGGATGAGATGGCAGATCTGCGCTTATAGACTGGCGTGTATACCACCACGGCATTCGATGCGAACGCTGCCGGCGGTAGGCCGCGGGCCTGTATCCACATATCAGCAGCATAGTACCACATGGACTCCGTACCGCAAGGCGCCAAGCAGTGCAAACTCCGTGTGTAGGCTCATGTATATCTTACAAGCCATTACCAACCTGAAACTGTATCTGGATGGATGTGGTTTAATAAAGATCGTATCGGGCCCATTCAGATACAGACTGATGTTTAATCTAGGGGATGCTTGTACAGAGAATTTACATACCACTAGGAGCTAGGACAGGAAGTATGCTCCATAGAGAGCTCATGGGGGGAGGACCGGTGATAGATAAGAGGAAAGGCTACGCTCCAATCGGAATGTACATCCTGTGTATAGGCATTCCCCATGCATTGTTCTGTGGGAGGGGATTGACCTTATTCATGTGGGGGGCGTGTGTCTGCTTGTAAATAAAAATCGGAGGCTAGAGTTGGATCCGCATCTATGTGAATTCCAACAGCAGCCTGAGAGTGTCGCCTGATTATTCTTAGGTAACAGGAGCTCCTTTTCTCTCCACATCTCAAGATAGCTAACCCAGTTGGAGGGGCAGGAATCGTGTAGTTTAGCTGAAGTCGCGGTAAGCGAGATTCGCACAGCTTTATGGGGGATTTCTGCGCATCCAACTGCGAGTAGTCACGGTAAGGAGAAATTCGTTCAAAGCAAATTTCCAAGACACCTGTTCAGCAGGGGTTCCATGAACAGAACAAATGTCAGTTCTGTGACATCTGCTCTGGTCAGTTTTTGTTTGCATTTTGACAGCAGACTGTGGCGAACTTATGATCTATGGGCTGCCAAATATAAATGGACTTGCATTCGTTTAGATCAGGCTACCTCTGTAGCCATGTTTAGCTCTGAAAAAAGAGAAAAGGACGCAGGTCCTTTTATTTTCTGGACCTAGATGAACTCGTAGGCAGTCTGATATAAATGGACAAAGGTCCATTTACATCCCCTCATCCACATATTTGCATGAAATTTCTGATCAAGAACGCCTGAATAACTGATGACCTAATTGGAAAGTCCATGTGAAAGCACCCTTATCAAAAGCTTGTTCAGTCAGACTGAAGTTGTTAAAATCTTTTCACAACATGAGAGGAGCCAAAATTTCTATTTAGATGTAAAGGGGAAATACTACAGACTGGTGCTAAGAATATCTTTTTGTATGCGGTTGGAGTTTTGTAACGTTTTTGATGTCTTCTTGGATTTCTTTACAATGAAGATTCTGTGGGATTAAAGTGCCCTCTCCCCTGTGACCTCCACCCAACACTTGGAGTGCTGAGTGGAGGTCACAGGGGAGAGGGCATTTTAAACCCCCAGAATCTCCCTGGTAACTATCCCAGTGTCTGGAAGAGTTTGATCTATACGTTTCCTAAAGAGAACCTCCGGCTTATCATCATCCTGTAACTCAAAGGAGGGCCATCTAACCCCAGGCTGTACCCAGTACCACCCTATGAGGGGATCCCTGACAGACCATCATTTATTGCCTACATATATATGTGCATCTGGTGAGTGCGCAATTTATCTATTTCCTGCACACTATCGGAGCATAATATTATATTTTACTGGGAATAACAGAGTCACCTGGCGATAACCTTTGATGTTGATTTGAACTTTGACTATATTCATTTGAACTTGTACACACCTTTTACAGTTTTATGTTTTAAACGCATACCTAGTCATTGGACACTTTTTGGAGTTATCCACATCTATGTTCATACTATTTATTGATTTATTCATGCTATACTTTTAGAGCTGCACTATTACTTTATCCACCTAATGTCCCATTTCCACAAAATAAAGGCTAATGATTTTGTAGTTTTACCATGAAACAGACCGTAAGGAAACAAATCAAAGATGTTCATTGTTAGGGTTTACTAATATAGTTTAAGACAGCTTGTTTGGCTTTAGCCTTGAAACCGTTTTACTGTAAGAAACACCATTTCATACCCTCAGAGGTATGACCGCAATTTTGGAATATTCTTAGTGGCGGTCACATACTGTTAACAGCTGTTATCTGTCACTGTGGACGTTTTTTCAGTTTTGCAAGAAGAGTTACACCCTCAGTTACTCAAAGCAAGCTGCAAAACTCTTCTGCCTCTACTACGGAAATATTCAGTTATCTACTTCCTCTTAAGGCAGGAAGACTTCTTTTTCTTCTGAAATTCACACAGGCAAGGTCAGCAGTAGAGGAAATCTTTGTAAACGCTTTCAGAAAAGGTAAGATTTTAATTCTTTAGTGTGAAAATACAACTTTTTTTAAACATGGGTCATATAAAATGACAGAAATTTCTATTGGTCCTGTCTTTCACAATTGTTTAAATGGATGGGAAGATGTTTGTTTCTTTAACCTTTTATATGGCCATTAAAACCAAGCTACTTTGAGGACTATGTAAATTTTACCACTAAGTACAGAGAAGAGACATTGAAAGGTATGGAACAAACATAGTGACATGAAAAGTAAGGTGAGAAACAAAGATTTAAGTCCCACTCTACAGCCAGTATGACATATAGATTTTAAAAACTAATCTGAATTCCTTTAGATTATTTTATAATGATTTCCTAAAGATCTAATAGACATGGCTTACTGCAAAAGTGTATCTACCCACGTACATATTTACAGCCATGTGAATAACGGCCGTGTACAGCATTTATGAACTTGCTAAAGATCCAGTAGCAATCAGCATGGTACACTATCCCTCGGTCAAAGCCTTCATATTAGAATCAAAACCAGGAATTTATATTCATTTGTATTAGTATGTTAATGTTTAATTTCATTTATGGAATTTTAAAAAAAGTAAAAAATGTCAAGGTTTTTAAATGTGTCAGGTAATTAAAAAAAACAAAAAACAGCACCTCAAATTTAGTTTTGATTAATTTCCTATATAATATTGTATCCAGTACTGTACCTCACATTATGCTATATTTATTTGATATACATGTATGCTTGTACATATTAGATACTAGCAACTTTGTTGTGGTACTTAAAGGGCCCATTCATTCATGTACTTTGCCAGATGTATGGACTGCCTTAATGCAAAGCACATTAACATGTGGCATAACAACTATTAAATTCAAGGATCTCAAGGATCCAAATTTTTATTATGTAATCTCTTTCACACAAAATGTGACATTGAAATCGTGCTATTTCACCTGAAGTAGTGCAATTTCAAAGCCACGTACCCGGTGCAATTTCATATGCGGTTTTCCTGACATCTGTGCGACCTAATGAACAGATGCCTGAAATCACCAAAAATAATGCAGTAACTATTTTCAAAATTGGTGTGACTCCAATGGAGTTGGAGTCGCACCGATCTGAGCAGTTCCATTGCCAGCAATAGGATGTGACTTGTCATGACAAGTTGCACCAGTGTGAACCAGGGCTTATATTCATTTAGAATTTTAATTGTAATAAATTTCATTAAACAGAGTTTTCATTAATGTTTATGGTACTATAATTAAACATGAAATAACAGCTACATCACCCACATCACAGTTTACTAACCTTCTATGATGGCCACTTTTTATTATCATACATTTATATGGAAAGTACTTTGTGTTTGGATGCTTAGGCTCTCTACTATTTTTACCTACCATTTTAACCTCTTTGCGTTGGGAGTAATATGTGGCCACTTGGCAGGTGGGCCTTGACACTGAGAGGCTGCATATTTGAGTACCAAAATGTAAACAAACCTGTGCTGAGAGCATGCACCCTGCATGCTCCCGGCACACTTGCCAGTGCCTAATGGAAAGCTATCAGGAGCTTTCCAATTATGTGACCCATGTGACAGCCAATCACAGCGGTTACATGATCATAGACCTCGCCACCAGCTCCGGGCACCAGAAACCCCTTAAAGAGCCAGGAGGCACCGGCATTAAGGGGTTAAGGAATGTCTTTGCTCTTCTACTTTGTTCCTCAGTGAAGTATATATTTTTCACTCCTTATAGATTTGAAAAGTGGTGGTTTTAATTTGTGAAAGTTAATTAAAGTCTAACTTCAGTTTGGGCAGGTAGTCCCTTTAGAGCATTCCCCTCCCCCCCAATTTAACTTTTAAAATGTTTTCGCATAGTTTTTGCAACTATCTCCTAGATAGTCACATGACATACAAGGGGGTCATTTTCTCTTGTCCACTAGTGGTGGTCCTGCATTGTGTCAGCACAAAAGACTGTAGCTCTTCTGACACGTTGGGTTGAATTCATGGACATACACTGGCACAAACAAAACCAACTGGGAGTGACACTTGGCAATCAACAATACCACCTTGTTAAAGGAATAGGCATTAAACAAATCAGTAAAATCAAACTTAATATATTGTCTCTAATCAAAGTTGATAACAAAGCAAGCATAAGGCTGAGTCAACAATGGTAGTGACACTGTCAACAAAAGCAAAATGATGAGTAGTAAGGGCTAAATATAAAATTACATTTGGTTTCCAGATCAGCATAAACAGTAGCAATGCTGCCTTAGATGCAGCAGTGGCAGTAATGAAACTTAAACTGGTTGTAAAGGCTCAAGGTTTTTTACCTTCATGTATTCTATGCATGATGGTAAAAAACCTTCTCTGTGCAGAATCCACCACAGACCCCCTAATACTCACCTAAGCCCCCTCTTGATCCAGCGATGTGCACTGGAGTTTCAACTATCCCAGGACTCTCCTCTTCGGCCATTGACTGCTATCTATTACAGCCCATGAGCCAAAGAGAAGAGAGAAGGGGCAGGGCCAAGCTGCGGCTCCGTGTGTCAATGGATTCACGGTGCAGTGGGTGATCCAATAGCAAGCTGCTTGCTGTGGGGGCACCCAACAGGAGAAAGGGTCCAGGGGGACCCAAGAAGAGGAGGATCCAGGCTACTCTGTGCAAAGCCATTGCAGACAGCAGGTAAGTATAGACATGTAACTTATTTAAAAAAAATAAGCCTTTAGAATCACTTTAAGCTATCAAATACTGGAATATACTGCCAGAGTGGATTAATGGCAGTTATGCTAGGCCTAGGCTGACTGGCATACATTGTTTGTGAGAAAATGGTAGTAAGGAAAAGGGTATCAGAGAGGCGGGCACAGTGACTCAACAGGAGGGACAGTCCTTTAATCTGTTCTTCTGGCTATTGTTGGGGCCCTTTGAGGAGCGTTGGTGCACTTGTGATAGAAATGCAGCAATGATGGCACAGAGGCTATATTTTTGGAGGGAGGGGTGGAAGAAGGGTATTATTGCAGAGCAGGTAAGACACTAGTACATTATGGTATGCTGAACATCCTGCCACAAACAGCACATATGTTGGGCAATTAGCCCTATAACCCGGCAATGCAGCTGGATGCTTGATGTAAAATGGGTCCCCTGCTCTCTCTCTTTCTCTCTGAGTTGCCTCTGAAGTCTTGCTGTGGGAAGCAGCAGGTGAGAGGACACTCCAGTTCCTCTGTAGCAATGGTGCAGCTCCATCACAGTTGTGTCTAGTGTGAAACAGGGATATCTCTCTTTCTCTCAGGGCAGTCTAACCCGGACTACAGATCTGCACTCTCTGAGGCCAAGGCGTGAAGAGAGTGAAGTTTTCCTTAAAAGCTGCCTCTCTCTTCCCCCAGATCCTTTGTGTCTTTTGGGAAACTATAGTATAAAGAGTCCACTGGTCCCATTGTATGGCTGACATCTCGAAGTACAACTCCCATGATTCATATTGCTCTACGTAGAAGTCTATAGGTTGGCTTGGTTTTGTTCGCCCTCTGCTGGCTGGAGGGGATAATGCAACATAATATCAGCAATACAAAAAAAGGTAGGGAGACAGAATGCGTTGTCTCCTCCTCCATGTTGCTGTAGTCCAGCATCTGGCTATGTATGCATACTAATAATTTCGGGAGAAACTGCTGTATAGCTAATTTTGGATTCCTCAAAATATTGCATATTTGTCTCATCTGTAGAGAATTAGTCAATTCAAACTTCCAAGCAGTCACAAATTGTATGAATCACTGTAAGCAAAACAAATATGTTTGAATAGGTTTGCTTTGCAAAGATTCAACAATTTGCTTGATTTAGAAATTAATTTCTCCAGCATCACTGTATATGTTTATGTAAGGAATTGTGTCTGATGTAAATAAATATGCTTTATGGTTAAAAAAAAAGTGAAAAATTCAGAAGCTCCACCTCTTCCTAGCTCTCAATCCATTAGTCAGTGAAGCTTCCGTTCTCTTATGACTTGTGTAAATGAGAAACATAGCACACATTCAACTGCATTCAGTTTGCTTTTGGCAGGATCACTAGTTTCAAAAAACAGGAAAATAAGCCAGAAAACTGATGCAACTACTACATCTAAGGAGCAGTACATTTTGGTTCTTGAATTTAACCATTTAATAAGTACCTTTCCACAGCATAACACCTGGTTTCTTGCACACATCTAACATGTATGCAAGCATACATCCACTACTTGTAGGAATACATATCCCATATAATCTTTAACATGTTTATGTGATTTCAAAACACTCTTTTATTCTTTTTAAATACACTATATTGCCAAAAGTATTGGGACACCGCTCCAAACCATTGGACAAAAATTAGCAAGTGTATCAAAGTGCTCAAGTATATGCAGTTTGCCTTCAATTTATTGTTTTGGGTAAGTAATTCCAGTATTGTATGTAGTTGTTTTTGTTGTTGTAAAATGTTGGCTAAATGTTAATGATCATTTTTTGGATTACATTTGCTTATCTAAAGTTCTCATGAGCACAGATCTCAAGCAAGTATTATTTATAAATCTACTATATCTAGAATGTGGTTTTTATGTATGTACTGTGTGTGTGTGTATATATATATATATATATATATATACACTATATTGCCAAAAGTGATGGGACAGCCCTCCAAAACATTGGATTCAGGTGTTCCAATCACCTCCATGGCCACAGGTATAAAAACTAACACCCAGGCATGCAGACTGCCTCTACAAACATTTGTGAAAGAATGGGTCGCTCTCAGGAGCTCAGCGGATTCAAGCCTGGTACCGTGATAGGTTGCCACCTGTGCAATAAGTCCATCCGTGAAATTTCCTTGCTACTAAATATTCCACGGTCAGCTGATGGTGGTATTATAACAAAGTGGAAGCAACTGGGAACAACAGCAATTCAGCCACAAAGTGGTAGGCCACGTAAAATGACAGAGCGGGGTCAGAGCATGCTGAAACACACAGTGCGCAGAAGTCGCCAACTTTCTGCAGAGTCAATAGCTAAAGACTTCCAAACTTTGTGTTGCCTTCAGATTAGCACAACAACAGTGCGTAGAGAGCTTCATGGGATGGGTTTCCATGGCCGAGCCGCATCCAAGCCTTACATCACCAAGTGCAATGCAAAGCGTTGGAGGAAGTAGTGTAAAGCACTACTGGACTCTAGAGCAGTGGAGAGGTGTTCTCTGAAGTGACAAATCATGCTTCTCTGTCTGACAATCCGATGGATGTGTCTGGGTTTGGTGGTTGCCGGGAGAACGATACCTGCCTGACTTCATTGTGCCAAGTGTAAAATTTGGTGAAGGGGGATTATGGTGTGGGGTTGTTTTTTAGGGGTTGGGCTTGGCCCCTTAGTTCCAGTGAAGGGAACTCTTAAGGCATTAGCATACCAAGACATTTTGGACAATTTCATGCTCCCAACTTTGTGGTCACAGTTTGGGGATGGCCCTTTCCTGTTGCAACATGACTGCGCATCAGTGTACAAAGCAAGGTCCATATAGACATCGATGAGTGAGTTTGGGGTGGAGGAACTTGACTGGCCTGCACAGAGTCCTGACCTCAGCCTGATAGAACACCTTTGGGATGAATTAGAGCAGAGATTGCGAGCCAGGCCTTCTCATTTGACATCAGTACCTGACCTCACAAATGCGTTTCTGGAAAAATGGTCAAACATTCCCATAGACACACTCCTGAACCTTGTGGGCAGCCTTCCCAATAGAGTTGAAGCTGTTATAGCTGCAAAGGGTGGGCCAGCTCAATATTGAATCCTACAGACTAAGATTGGGATGCCATTAAAGTTGATGTGCATGTAAAGGCAGGCGTCCCAATACTTTTGGAAATATAGTGTATGTAACTTTGAATAAAACAATACCTGATCATGATCCTGTCATGAAGATCTTTATTTAAGCACTTCCTGTTATGGCGTGACAACACTCTGTCCCCATCTCCCAGTCATGCTACAGAATATTCTCACATTGACCATTCTGATGCTCACTGAGCAGGCATTGTACACTGATGTCACCACCCTGAACAAGTACTGTACATGTAAACAGGATGTAGCTGGGGGAGATCAGTAGCACCAAGAAATTAAAAAGCTGCAAAAAAATGTAAATACAGTGTCTTTAGAGTAAATGTAATCCTGTTGGGGTTTGCATCTACTTTACATTTTACATGCACAGGTCTGTGACAGGTTTACTTGAAGAATAACAGTGTATACTAGTATAGCTTATGTTTTTATTACCTGTCTTTTTCTACTATTATTCACCACACAGAGAGAACATGTGTGGTTAAAATGTAAAAATCCCCTGTGACAGTGTCATCAGTTTATTAGTTAAATCAACATGTAAGCAGGTGCTGGGTTGTCCTGGGTTGACCTGTTGGTTCCTGAGAAGGAAGGATTAACAATGATGACCAGGGTTTCCCGCTCTTTTCAGGAAAGGTACCGCCCCCTACAGGTCATACCATACAAATAAGGGCTCATTAAGCGAAAGATTGCCAAAATATAACCATAATCTGTCAGTGTGTACCACCCCTTGAGGGGAGCCAAGTCGGGGTTCCCAGTGGGGTATGGAATCTTGCCTTACCACCTAACTCAGGCATGACTACCTAATGTGGCACTTCAATATGGGCACTTAGAGAGCTCTGTATAGGAAAGTGTGGAGGATATTTTGGAGAAATGTTTCTTTGTCATCTTTAAATTCTTCAGTAAAAAAATTAAATATATTGCAGCCAACTCATAAAAGGACTGCGATATATTTAATCTTGTTCTTGGATTTAGTTGTCTTTAACCATTAGCACATCTACTGACACCCTTGTGTGATTGTTTAATCTAACAGGGAATACTGTTAACATGATGATGTCCTATCCTTTATTTTATTTCGGGGCACATAAAGTATATTTACCTTGATGGTTAGTGTCTGATTTTTACTTGAATAAACAGCTGTTCTAGGAATACCGTAACCACCTTAGTGCAACCTACATGTACTCCTTTACAGTACATATTTTGGTTCTGTGACAGCTTGACTGATAGTCACTCAATTAAGCAACACTCTATTCAAATGAATGTTATCTCATTTTTTGAGACAGATAGAGATCTCTTTTGTTGGTATTTATTAACCACTGACCTTTTGATTTTCTAAATGAAAAAAAAGACCAAAAATTAAAAATAATAAATATTTCCATCGCTTTCTGCTATAAAACATATCAAATAAAAATGCAGGAACAGTATGAACACTCCTACATTGAACCATTTCCGGAAAATAGACATCTTATGGTTATCTCGATTTTTGAGACAGATAAGAGATCTCTTTTGTTGGAATTTATTAACCACTGACCTTTTGATTTTCTAAATGAAAAAAAGACCACAAATTTGAAATAATAAAGGTTTCCATCACTTTCTGTTATATAACAAATCAAATAAAATGCCAGAACACTATGAACACTCCCACATTGACCCATTTCTGGAAAATAGATATCTTATGGTTATCTCTATTCTTGAGACAGATAGAGATCTCTTTTGTTGGTATTTATTAACCACTGACTTTTTGATTTTCTAAATGAAAAAAAAGACCAAAAATTAGAAATAATAAATATTTCCATCGCTTTCTGCTATAAAACATATCAAATAAAAATGCCAGAACAGTATGAACACTCCCACATTGACCAATTTCTGGAAAATAGACATCTTATGGTTATCTCGATTTTTGAGACAGATAGAGATCTCTTTTGTTGGTATTTATTAACCACTGACCTTTTGATTTTCTAAATGAAAAAAAGACCACAAATTAAAAATAATAAAAGTTTCCATCACTTTCTGTTATATAAAAAATCAAATAAAATGCCAGAACAGTATGAACATTCCCACATTGACCCATTTCTAGAAAATAGACATCTTATGGTTATCTAATTTTTTGCCACACTCTTTTAAAGATGAAGAAGCATGCTGGTATTGGGACGGTTAATCATGGAGGTTGGTAAGGGCGCATTAGATACAGTGTTTCATAGATGTTCAGGTCATATGGGGTCAAAAGAGGTGAAGGGACTAATGTACAGGTCACATACAGTGAGAGGATGGAGATGAGGGGGTTAATGTACAGGATAGAGGAGGTGAGACGGTTAATATACAGGCACTACAAACAAAGGTTACAGATGAGATGACGGGGTGAAAAGGAAAAAAAATCACAATTCATGTATTTATTTATATATCATTTATCATGGGTACTTATATAGTTCCGACAATTTACGCAGCGCTTTACATATATATTGTACATTCACATCAGTCCCTAACCCTCAAGGGGCGTACAATCTAAGGTCCCTAACTCACATTCATATACTAGGGCTAATTTAGACACGAACCAATCAACCTACCAGCATGTCTTTGGAATGTGTGAGGAAACCGGAGTACCTGGAGGAAACCCATGCAAGCACAGGGAGAACATGCAAACTCCAGGCAGGTGGTGCCGTGGTTGGGATTTGAACCAATGACCCTAGTACTGCCAGGCAGAAGTGCTTATTTATGGAACTCGTTTTCCTCCCCTTCCTCCAATGGGCAAAGAGAGGGCCCTCAAATGTCAACATTAGTACTGTTTAGTTCTGAAATCACTGTGGTAGCCATCACAGCAGTCACAAGGCAAAAAGCCACTCTGATTGGCTCTGTGCATTTTGTCTATGATCGGCTCTGTCTAATGACAGCATCATCATAGGCATTGTATGTACAGTAGGTGCAATGCAAACATAGTTTCGTTTTACAAAAGGAACTCCAGAGCACTGTGGTCACCACTCTACCATTTCAAGATGAACAATCGCAGTAGAGTGGTTAAGATTAGGAAACAAGGAGGCAGGAATTGAGCCAGGGGCTCCCCTAAATATGTGCTCCAGCTGTAAACGTAAAATGGTTGTAAACCCAAAAAGCAAATATTTATTATATTGCAGCTTACCTGTTCTGCATTCATTTTTTTTTTAGGCTTTCTTTCTTGTATTTTTACCTGGTGATCTGGTCAATATGCCTGTTGTTTTTCTAAAGAACTAGCTGTCTTGCAGATTTATGAGTTATAGGAATGATTTAAACCACTTAACAAAGAAAGGGATGCTTGCAATGATCATCTTTTATTTATGAAAAACTTTTATCTCAAAAGGAAGGAAAAAAAGTTTGCAGTAACTTTTTATAATGTGTTAGCTGGAGTTTGCCTTTTTGTCACTGTATCTAAATCTGCTAGAACATCTAACACTTCCCTCCCCCCAGACCGACAATGCTGCTGTCCAAAGGTGCCCCCTGTGCTCCTTTATCCAGAGTGGGGGCGCTCTAACAAAGGAGGTGTGTTACTGGCCAGATCACCAGGTGAAAACAGAAGGAAAAGAAAAAGCTAGAAAAAAAAAAGAAACTCATACAGCCACCACATCTAATGATTGGTAAACTGCAGTATTTTACAGTTTTGGTTTTAGGCTTAACCACTTGCCTACCGGGCACTTATACTCAATTCCTTACCAGGCCAATTTTCAGCTTTCAGCGCTGTCGCATTTTGAATGAGAATTATGTGCTCATGCAACATTATTCCCATATGAAATTTTTATCATTTTTTTCTCACAAATAGAGCTTTCTTTTGGTGGTATTTACTTGCCACTGGGTGTTTTATTGTTTGCACTATAAACAAAAAAAGAGCAAAAAATGTGAAAAAAAAGTTTCTTTGTTTCTATTATAAAATTTTGCAAACAGGTCATTTTTCTCCTTCACTGATGTGCGTTCAGGAGGCTGCACTGATAGGCAGCACTGATGGGCACTGATAGACAGCACTGATGGGCACTGATAGGCAGCACTGATGGGCACTGATAGGCGGCACTGATAGGCAACACTAATGAGGTGGCACTGATAGGCGGCACTGATGAGCTGGCACTGAAGATGGGTACTGATAGTCAGCACTGACTGGCGACACTGTTGGGCACTGACTGGTGGCACTGCTGGGCACTGACTGGCACAACTGCTGGACACTGACTGATGGCACTGTTGGACACTGACTGGTGGCACTGCTGGGTGGCACTGATGGGCACTGGTGGATGGCACAGGTGGGCAGCACTGCTGGACACAGGTGGGCAGCACTGCTGGGCACAGGTGGGCGGAACTGGTGGGTGGCACTGCTGGGCACCGATCATCAGGGCACTGATCATCAGTGCTCTGATGATCGGTGCTGATCCCTGCTCTGACATCGTGAGGAAAGTGCAGCTGAGAATCGGCAATTGCAGATGAAAAACACAAATTGCTGATAGAAAGGCCTTTAAAAGGTGTTTTGCATAAAACTAGAATAAGTACCTTAAACTACGTTTGGTATCAGCCTCTTGTCATCCTCAGCCTAGGAGCACCAACGTTCAGAATTGAAGCAACAGTGTGAGAAAATCAGCATTGTATTGCTTTAAACTCTGGATTGTAAACCAGCATACAGACATGTAGAACATCAATGTGCTGCTTCACTGTCCAGTCATAGGCTGGGGTGGGCAATGGACCAGGGCAAATTGCTGCAGAATAAGCCTGCCGAGATCTCCAAAACCTGGTTCTGCATTCTGTCAGGAGCGCCTGGCTCAGATACTGACTGAACAAATACTTTGGCAAGTAGCACAGCTCACATGTATGTTTTTCACCTGTGTATTTAGCTGTTCACATTAAAGAATATGTTACCCCAACATATCATATTCCTGATACGTGCCTGCTGTATCACATAGTTAAAAAAGTATCCTGTTCTCATTGTTTTGCTTTCTTTGTGTGAAATACCTGGTGTTCCTGCCAGTTCCCTTGCTTTCATATATCAAATTGACCATGCTAGGCATAAGAGCACATCCATCCCAGTGTGGTCATTTTTCTGACTGTGCTGGAAGAACAGCCTGCCTGTCCTCCAATGATCAGAGTTGTGCTGACATGACCCTTCCTCCCCCTTCCTTCTGCACAGCCATTCTCTGGGAAAATCAGGTTACTGCTGTTTCTCCACCCAAAGCTCTCTAAGCCCCTTATGCAGCTGAGAACAGGGATTATATGATCACTTCTAAAAAAAAAAAAGAAAAAAAAAAAGATATTTATACTGTTTTTATATACTGTAGAAATTAATGTGCATAAAACAGACGTCTGTATATTTTCATATCAGTGTGTCCTCTAAAATGACAGCTAGTCATTGAGCTAGTACATTTTTAACTTTGCGTGTGTATGATGGCTTTGAAAACAGGTGTTAAAGATGAACCATGGTATATTCATGTCTAAGAGGTCAGCAGGTCATAAGCTTAGTTTTAAGAATAGCAATCGGAATGTCAAAAAGATATTGATATGTAGTAGAACAAAGAAAGGATATGTCTTTTATAAAGAAAATCATGTCTAATCTATAATATAGTTAGTTGGATAATTATTTATAATCAATTTATTAGTTAGGAATAGTGTGTGATAAGTTTAGTATCAATTATTGTTGGTTATATGCATTTATGTGAACATTGTCCCTTGCTAAAGATATGTGAAGCCATTGTATATTATATTACAGTATCATGTATTTCTGTCGTCTAAGAGGTTTGAAAATAACGTCACACTAAGTATAAGTTTAGAAGGTTTACATATATGGACACTAAGTATAAGTTTAGAAGGTTTACATATATGGACACTAAGAGTATAAGTTTAGAAGAAGTACAAAAAAGGATTTTACTCATTTAGCTCACACTGAATTAGGAAATAACTGTTTAGTGGGTTGGTCTGGTAAAATATATATAAGATGTGCCTTAGAGATAGAGAGATACATACACTCACTCACACTCATACATCAAGACATTATACAGCTGACACGCATTGACATCTTTGTTTTCTTAAGGCCTGCAAAGCCTTGATACACCTGTTGTCTTCCTTGCCAAGACTGAAACACTTGTCATAGAACAGGCAAGAGATTAGACATTTCTCCAAAGCTTATTTCTTTTTCCATAATCTACAACTTTTGTTATATTTTACTCTGTATTTTATTTTATCTTTTGTATTCATTTTTGATGCCAAGTGTGAATTAAATAAAAGTCACACTGATTTAAATCAGCCTGGCACTAGAACACTTTACCTCAAACGCCTAAAGACAGACACTTAAATAATATAAGTGTCACGATATTTAACATATACTGTATATAAATAACTGGGTTGTCTTTCATTTATCTTTACATATACTTTAAGTTAGACTTTAAAGGCTACCCTTTTTATTCCATTACCCCATATGGCTATGACATTTGCCTTGCAGCGATTTTTCTTGACAGTATGTTATATTTGGATACTAATGAATTCATGCTCGCACAGCTGACAGATTTATTTAACGCCTACGGCACTCTTTTTAATAAATGCTTGGCTTTCTTTATTGGGAAATGTACACAAATGCCCCTGGCAATCTCCCAGCTTCCTTAATTGTAAGCTGTACATAGTACATCTGTAAAACTGTGTTCTATAAATAAAGTTTTGACTTCTCAAAACCCAAAAAATAGATATCCCCTATATATCCCTGATAGTTCTGAAAATGCCCCTGCTAAACAGGAAAGATACAAGACAGTTGACTACTTTACTAAACTTACCAACCCATATACTGTCTTATTTTAGTATGATATATAATAGATACTAGTGCCTTGAAAAAGTATTCATACCCCTTGAAATTTTCCACATTTTGTCATGTACTGAGATTAAATTACACACAGGTGGACTCTATTTACTAATTAGGTGACATCTGAAGGCAATTGGTTCCACTAGATTTTAGTTAGGGGTATCAGAGTAAAGAAGGCTGAATACAAATACATGCCACACTTTTCAGATATTTATTTGTAAAAATGTTTGAAAAACATTTATCATTTCCCCTCCACTTCACAATTATGTGCCACTTTGTGTTGGTCTATCACAGAAAATCCCAATAAAATACTTTTGCATTTTTGGTTGTAACATGACAAAATGTGGAAAATTGCAAGGGGTATGAATTGTTTTTTAAGGCACTGTAAATCATTACAGCATCACGCACAAAATGTTCCAAAATAACAAAATACCGTCACTCTGTACCAACACAGTTTAAAAGCTGTTAGCCTGCAGAGAAACACAAAAGCAAATATTCAGTATAAATAAAAAAAGAATAATCAATGGGTCCTGTCATGATCGACTGCAATTTACCATTCATTAGTCAAAATCAATTAGAGATGAGTATATTTTTATCGGTCCGATGCTTCATCTGTCCCCAGCCAGCTACAAGGGTGAGACCGCTGATCACTGAGTGCAAAGCATGGTGACTGTAAGTCACCACTGTCTCTGCTCTGCCCCCCTGCACTCACTGGAGCGCTGGGCTGTGGAGGGGGAGGAAGCGGCTGGCGCAGGCTCTTAGAAGATCGTTGAGCCAGGTGCCACTCCAGGCTCTGAGGTGGATCCTGACTTTAAAGTCGGGATCTTTCCCCAGCCTGGACTGGCTGAATAATGTCAGCAGACAGTGAGCGTAAGTCTGCCGTCAGCTGAAAACAGGTTGCAGGAGTGCAGAAAAAACTGCACTCCTGCGATTCACAGGCTGTACTTCTCCTTTAAATTTTAAACCTACTGAACTTTAGGTTTGCAATGTAAAAATCCAGCAGGCTTCTCTTAGATGGACATTTAATGTTTAAATCCACTCTGTATTTGGTACTATTTTATGTTTAACTGGTTCACGCCCAACCAATAGCACAAAGGCGGCCAGCAAAACACCTCATCCCTCCGGATGGACGCCATATGGCGCCCTTTCAGGCATGCGCAGTGCTCCGGCCTGCAGGGCCGCTCTGCGGCATGATCTGTCACCGGCTGTGTACCTCGGACCTGGCTGATGACAGATCTGTGTACCGGCCCCGTTTCCAGTACCATGTGACCAGCTGTGACCAATCACAGCAGGTCACATAACAGTTGTATACAATGAATGGCTTCCTTTCATGCCATCCATTGTATACAACTGTGTCTAGCTGTGACTGGTCACAGCGATCACTTGCACAAGCTGGGCCAATCACAGCCCAGCTGTGTCATGTGATTAGCCGTGGCCAAGTCACAGCTATGCACAAAAAAAACCCCTGAATGAATCGATTTTATTCAGGTAAATACTTGCTTATAGCAAAGTAATTCTTTGCTATAAGCAAATTGTGTAAAAAAAAAAAACAAAAACAAAATACTGATCGCTTCCCCAAAGTAGTACAATATTACTATGGTAACATTATACTACTTTGGGCATAGTAAAATATGAAAAACAAATCTGAAAAAAAGAAAAAAAAATGTAATAAAAAATTAAAACTAATAAAAAAATTTAAAAAATAAAAAAATTATAATTTTTTTTTTCCGTACTGTCACCAGTCAGTGTCCCTGATCCCCTCCGTGCCATTTATATGATGATGCTGTACTGCACTGGTGACAGTATGTAAAAAAAAAAAAGTGAAAATCATTTTTTTTAATTTTCCGAAAAATTATGACAAAAAAATTACAACTTCAAAAAACTCGCCATGCCTCTTATGAAATACGTCGGACTGTCTACTTTGCAAAGAGGGGTCATTTGGGGGATATCTGTTCTGTTCTGACATTCTTGGACCTCAAGAAATTAGATTGGCTGTCAGTACTTTAGGATTGATCAATATTCAGATCTATACCATAGTTTGTGAACTCTATAACTTTCCTACAAACTAAATAATACATCCTAATTTGGGTTATTTTCACCAAAGACATGTAGCAGAATACATCTCGGCCTAAATTTATGAAGAACAATTATTTATTTGCAAACTTATAACAGAAGCAAAGAAAAACGTGTTTTTTCTCAAAATTTTCGGTCTTTTTTTGTTAATTTAGCAAAAAATAAAAACCACAGTGTTGATTAAATACCACCAAAAGAAAGCTCTAGTTGTGTGAAGAAAATGATAAAATTTTAGTTTGGGTACAATGTTGTATGACCACGCAATTGTCATTCAAAGTGTGAGAGCGCTGAAACCTGAAAAATGGCTTGGGCAGGAAGGGGGTAAAAGTGCCCGGTAAGGAAGCGGTTAAAGTAATGTTAAGATTGTAAAGGGCAAATATATTTTTTTAAATATCCGCGTATCAATTGCGCACTGTAGTTTTACTGCTACATACATGATTGTTTATTTCTGGGTAGGGAGCACTCGCGTACATCCACCAACCCAACTGTTCTGTCACTGGCTCCAGCACATGCTGATCACCGGGTCCCTGCGAAACAACACAGATCTATCTACTGACAGTGGGAGGTGCTGGTTTTTGTCTATCTGCAAAGCAGGGACTAAAAATTGTCACCTCCCTTAGTAAAAGCACCACACAATATATTCATGAACAATTGCTAGGCACACTTTTAACCCTTTGATTGCCCCAGATACTAACTCCTTCCTATCCAGTGTCATTACTACAGTGACACTGATCACTGCATTAGTGTCACTGGAGATGTCAGTAGCAGTTAGTCAGTTCCCACTCAGTGTCAGTTAGTGTCACAGTCCTGCTATAAGTCACTGACTGCCGCCGTTACTAGTATTAAATAAATAAATAACAATTCCAGTATACAAACCGTTATTTGTAGAAATACTTAGATGGGCTACATAAACAGCAACATCTTCTGGCTGGTGAGCCCTCAGTTTCCTTGTTTTTGCAGTTCTTTGGGTTTTCCCCGACCCTTAGAGGTCTGCAAGGCCTGTGCTGATGTTTTCAAGGACTGGAAATATTCCATCATTTCACCACTTTTGAGTCCAGGAAGTAGTTTTCTTATTCTTTCGTTATCTGTAGATGCTATAACTTTCACGAAAACTAATTAGTATACACTTGCTGGGATTTTTTTTACCAAAGACATGTAGCAGAATACATTTTGCCTTAAATGTATAAAGACTTTTTTTTTTAATTGGACATATTTTATAGCAGAAAGTAAAAAATACTGTTTTTTTTTTCAAAAATGTCTGTCTTTTTCGTTTAAATAATAAAAAAAAACCCAGTGGTGATCAAATCCCACCAAAAGAAAGCTCTATTTGTGTGAAAACATAAATAAATTTAATTTGAGTACAGTGTTGCATGACCGTGCAATTACCAGCTAAAGTAGCAGCATTGTCAGACTGAGGGGAGGTATAGCAAAAAATGGTCTGGTCATGAAGGGGGTAAACTCTTCCAGAGCTAAAGTGGAAAACGTGTCATACTTACCTGCTCTGCCATGGTTTTGCACAGAGCAGTCCCAATCCTCTTCTTTTAGGGTTCCCCACCAGTGATCCTGGCTCTTCCTCTTCTCGGCGCGCCATCGCCTATTGTGGCACACCTGCATGCTCTATCCTGACCATAAAAACAGACTGTGTGGCTCAGTTCCACCACCCTCCTTTGTCACAAGATTTGATTGACAGCAGCAGGAGCCAATGGCCTCTCTGTCCTGTAAAGAGGGAGAGAGCAAAGAGAGCCGCTGTTCTTGGGCTCAGGTAAGTGTTTAGGGTGTAGATAAAAAATGCAGTGCTCATAAAAATGAAAAATGGTAATGATAAACACAGTCCAGTAAAAAACAGTGCTCCTTGTTTCCCAGTGTAAATGGTAAAATTTCGCACTAACCAGAACGCGCATAGGTAATGCGCATATGTGTATATATATCCTGAAGATCCTCTCTCCACTTAAGTCTGGTCAGGTATGTGGCTGGGAAGGATGGAGATCCTACGCCCTCATGAGGTGAGAAGTGATTCAGCAGGTCAGAGCAATAGCGATCAAAGTAAGCCTCCAAAGGAACTGGCACAGGAATCCCCAAGGCTAAAAAGATGGGAGAAGCTCCTTTAATACGTCCTAATGTATTGCAGAGGACTTCATTTATGGTGTTGATTAAAATAGGTTATTTTTTTTAAAGGTCCAAGATGTACCAGACTTCCTTTACATAGTTTTGTGTCCCAGAAGAGCTTAAAGTAAACCTGATTGGCATCCTGTGCGCAATCCCATAATACAATTTTTCGTCAGGAAGACAAAGCATGTATCTAAAAAGCATAGAAAAATGACAATGGCCACAACGGCAGGCAAGGTGTTCTCACTGTCAGTGCGGTCAAATGGCTGACGCGTTTCAGGGACAAATCCCTTTCCTCAGAGCTGATGACCAACCTCTGATGCTGATGTATGGTGAATGGATGTTTTCCATTCACCATACATCAGCATCAGAGGTTGGTCATCAGCTCTGAGGAAAGGGATTTGTCCCTGAAACGCGTCAGCCATTTGACCGCACTGACAGTGAGAACACCTTGCCTGCCGTTGTGGCCATTGTCATTTTTCTATGCTTTTTAGATACATGCTTTGTCTTCCTGACGAAAAATTGTATTATGGGATTGCGCACAGGATGCCAATCAGGTTTACTTTAAGCTCTTCTGGGACACAAAACTATGTAAAGGAAGTCTGGTACATCTTGGACCTTTAAAAAAAATAACCTATTTTAATCAACACCATAAATGAAGTCCTCTGCAATACATTAGGACGTATTAAAGGAGCTTCTCCCATCTTTTTAGCCTTGGGGATTCCTGTGCCAGTTCCTTTGGAGGCTTACTTCGATCGCTATTGCTCTGACCTGCTGAATCACTTCTCACCTCATGAGGGCGTAGGATCTCCATCCTTCCCAGCCACATACCTGACCAGACTTAAGTGGAGAGAGGATCTTCAGGATATATATACACATATGCGCATTACCTATCCACGTTCTGGTTAGTGCGAAATTTTACCATTTACACTGGGAAACAAGGAGCACTGTTTTTTACTGGACTGTGTTTATCATTACCATTTTTCATTTTTATGAGCGCTGCATTTTTTATCTATGCATTTTGGGACTTTTATGTGTTTTCCTATATGTTCAGCTGCTTTGTATTGTATATGAGCGCTTACTTTATTATTACTATTTCCAAGTGTTTAGGGTGGGCACTGCACTCAGAAAGCTTTTTACCTTAATGCGGAGAATACATTACGGTAAAAAAAGCCTTCTGCCTTAAGAATGACTTTAAAGTTGAACTTCGGGCAGAGAATGAATTCAATATTAAAGCTTTACCGCTTAGAAGCCTGGCTAAAAATTCCTAGTTAGTAACCCCCAAATGGACATGAAAGCCATTAGATGTTCACTCCCAACATTGCAAGAGTGCATGCAAATATGCTGATAACAAGGAAGCCGAAAGGAAGAGAGAGCAGAGAGAGCAGAGTGAGGGATACCATCATCAGTCATCCAATGATCCTTTACTGTCCAATCAGTAGGCTGTAGGTAGAGAGACGACACCTTCCTTAACTCTAATAAGAAAGTTGTGTCATCTACTGGGCTTTGCTGTGTGGCAGAGCTGTGTAAGTCTCAGAATGGATAAAAATGCCATTTTTGGCAGGTGAAATGTTCGCAATATGTGTTTTTTTAATATATTTTTTTCAGATTTTATTTTTAAAAAAGTGTTTTTTACACAAATGTAGCAACAAAAAACACGTAGACACATACAGGAAACACCATGCACTGTTGAACTCAGCTTTACATCTTCAGTGATATATTTAGATGTTTTTGTGGAATTAAGTTTAAATGCTGAATAGAAATGAAACTATCTGCAGCTTACAGCAATGAAAGTGTTCAGTTTCCGGATGCCTGTTCACTTGGGTTTGGGTGTATTTCCATTTTCAACCTTTACTAGCAGATATAATTATACTATTTAAAATGTTACTAAAGTTAAAAAAAAATGTTTTATTTAAAATAAAAATCATGTTATACTCACCTGCTCTGTGCTATGGTACTGCACAGAGTGGCCCCAATCCTCATCTTCTCGGGTCCCTGTCGGCGATCCTGGCTCCTCCTCTTCTTCGTATGTCCACAAGCCGTTTGCTATGGAGGCACACGGTGTCTGCGCGCTCCCAAGCTGTGGAGTGTCTGTTTACTTCTGAGCTGTATACAGCCAGACTTAGCCCTGCCTCCCCCCCACTTCCTCTTCACTGCATTTGATTGACAGCAGCAGGAGCCAATGGCTCCTGCTGCTGCTCGAGTGCTTTGTGAAGAGAAAGAGAGAGGAGAAGAGATGCAGTCGTGCACAACGCTGATCTCTTCTCTCCTCTCTTCCCCTTCACACAGTGAAGGGGGGGCAGAGAAATAGAACACATTTTTACCTTAAAGTGATACTAAAACGTTTTTTACCTTAATGTATTCTTTGAACTACTGCTACAGGGTGGCAGGGCTGTGCAAAATCACATATATATATGTGATTTTGCATCTCTGGGTAGGGGGTGCACACGCGCCGCCCTATCCACACCGCCATTGGCAGTTACATCCGTCGATCACCGGGTGCCGGTCGGAGATTCCCCGGCGGTCACCGAGGAACACTGAGAGAGGATAGGTCTGTATGTAAACAATACAGATCTCTCTCCTGTCAGCACCAGCATGCTGCTTTGTATTGCTCTGCATAGCAAAGCAATACAGAGCAGCATGCTTACATAGTAAAACAGCACATGTGACACAAACACAGCACACAGTTAACCCTTTGATTGCCCCAGATGTTAATCCCTTTCTTCCCAGTGTCACTAGTACAGTGTCAATGCTTTTTATTAGCACTAATCACTGTATTAATGTCACTGGGGATGTTAGTGACAGTCAGTTCCCACCCAGTGTCAGAATGCCTGCCACAGTCCCGCTATAAGTTGATGACCGCCGCCATTACTAGTATAAAAAAAAATTCCAATATATATATATATATATATATATATACCGCCATTTGTAGACGCTATAACTTTCACGTAAACCAATTCATTTACACGTATTGGGATTTTTTTTAGCAAAGACTTGTAGCAGATTACATTTTGGCCTAAATTTATGACAAAATTATATATTTACATTTTTTTACTGGATATGTTTTCTAGCAAAAAGTAAAACATTTTTCCAAATTGTCGGCCTTTTTTTGTTTATAGCGCAAAAAAAACACAAAGAGGCGATCAAATACCAGAATGCTCCATTTGTGGGGAAAAAGGACATACATTTATTTGGGTGCAAAGTTGCATGACCGCGCAATTGTCAGTTAAAGTAACACAACACCATATAAAAAAAAATGGCTTGGTCAGGAAGTGGGGGGGGGGGGGGGTAAATCCTCAGGTGGGCAAGTGGTTAAAGTAAAAAACATTTTCTATTTCTCTGTATTCCTTTGGGGAAAAGAGGGGAGAGTAGATCCAGCACTGTGCCCAGCTACATATCTTCTTCCCTCGCTTCCTCTTCACACAGCAATCAAGCAGCAGCAGGAGCCATTGGCTCCTGCTGCCGTCCCAATCAAATGCAGTGAGGAGGAAGTGGGGGCAAGGCTAAGTCTCGCAGTGTAAGTTGATGGAGCGTGGCTCCATAGACACATAGCTCAGGAGCGTGCAGACACAGTGTGCCTCCATTGCAAAAGACTTACTATTGGGACACATGAAGAAGAGGAGGAGCCCAGATGGCCAGTGGGGGCCCCAGAAGAGAAGGATTGGGGCCACTCTGTGCAAAACCACTACACAGAGCAGGTGTGAGAAATATATAATTTAAATGACAACTTTGTGTAAAAAAAATAATGTTTTTGCAAATATTTGTGGAAAAAAAATAAATCTTCCATGGATGCAATATGCCTTTCAGTAAATTCCATTGGTATAGATATACCATAGTTTGTAGATGCTATAACAAAGCACATCCACATACACAAAGCAATCCATATACACTTATTGGGATTTTTGTAACCAAAAACATGTAGCAGAATACATTTTGGCCTAAATTTATGACAACATTTTTGCTTTTTTGGATATTTTTTATGATAGAAATGAGAAAATACAATTTTTTTTTTCAAAAAATGTTTTTTTCTTCAAAACATTTTTTGTTTATAGCACCAAAAATAAAAAGCGCACAGATGATCAAATACCACCAAAAGAAAGCTCTATTTGTGTGAAAAAAGGACATAAATTGCATTTATGTACCATATTGCATGACCGCGCAATTCTCAATTAAACTAGTGCAGTGTTGTATAGAAAAAGAATGGTGTAAATTGCAGTATCTATACCATAGTTTGTAGACGTTATAACTAGAGATGAGTGAATCGAACCAGGCGAAGTGGAATTCGTTTCGAATTTCAGGAAAAATTCGATTCGAGGCGAATCCGAATATTAGCATACTTCGGGTGCGCGAATCGGATTTTTCCCGATCAGCCGGCAAAAGTGTCCCTGCAGAGAGCTCCGCTATTTCTGACAGTTCTCTGACAGTTCCTTCACATGTACAGCGGTTGAAACATTGTATCTATTTGTTTCCATTTAGGATACAGATGTTTTTATTCGGAAATAGATACAATGTTTCAACCGCTGTAAATGTGAAGGAACTGTCAGAGAACTGTCAGAAATAGCGGAGCTCTCTGCAGATACACTTTTTGCTGTACTGGAATACTTCTTCTTTTCATTCTTCTTTTCATTCTTCTCATTCTTCTTTTCATTCTTCTTTTCATTCTTCTTCTCATTCTTCTTTTCATTCTTCTCATTCTTCTTTTCTTCTTCATGAAAAGAAGAATGAGAAGAAGAATGAAAAGAAGAATGAGAAGAATGAAAAGAAGAATGAAAAGAAGAAGAAGAATGAAAAGAAGAATGAGAAAAAGAATGAAAAGAAGAATGAGAAGAAGAATGAGAAGAATGAAAAGAAGAATGAGAAGAATGAAAAGAAGAAGAAGAAGAATGAAAAGAAGAAGAAGAAGAATGAAAAGAAGAAGAAGAATGAAAAGAAGAATGAGAAGAAGAATGAAAAGAAGAATGAGAAGAATGAAAAGAAGAATGAAAAGAAGAAGAAGAATGAAAAGAAGAATGAGAAGAAGAATGAAAAGAAGAATGAGAAGAAGAATGAGAAGAATGAAAAGAAGAATGAGAAGAATGAAAAGAAGAATGAAAAGAAGAAGAAGAAGAATGAAAAGAAGAAGAAGAATGAAAAGAAGAATGAAAATAAGAAGAAGAATCTTTTCATTCTTCTCATTCTTCTTTTCATTCTTCTTTTCATTCTTCTTCTTCTTTTCATTCTTTTCATTCTTCTTCTTCTTCTTTTCATTATTCTTCTTCTTTTCATTCTTCTTTTCATTCTTCTTCTTCTTCTTTTCATTCTTCTCATTCTTCTTTTCATTCTTCTTCTTCTTCTTTTCATTCTTCTGCTTCTTTTCATTCTTCTTTTCATTCTTCTTCTTCTTTTCATTCTTCTTCTTTTCATTCTTCTTCTTCTTCTTCTTTTCATTCTTCTTCTTCTTTTCATTCTTCTTCTTCTTCTTTTCATTCTTCTTTTCATTCTTCTTCTCATTCTTCTTTTCATTCTTCTTCTTTTCATTCTTCTCATTCTTCTTTTCTTCTTCATGAAAAGAAGAATGAGAAGAAGAATGAAAAGAAGAAGAAGAATGAGAAGAAGAATGAAAAGAAGAATGAAAAGAAGAATGAGAAGAATGAAAAGAAGAATGAAAAGAAGAAGAAGAATGAAAAGAAGAATGAGAAGAAGAATGAAAAGAAGAATGAGAAGAAGAATGAGAAGAATGAAAAGAAGAATGAGAAGAATGAAAAGAAGAATGAAAAGAAGAAGAATGAAAAGAAGAAGAAGAATGAAAAAAAGAATGAAAAGAAGAAGAAGAAGAATCTTTTCATTCTTCTCATTCTTCTTTTCATTCTTCTTCTTCTTCTTTTCATTCTTCTTTTCATTCTTCTTCTTCTTTTCATTCTTCTTTTCATTCTTCTTCTTCTTCTTTTCATTCTTCTTCTTCTTTTCATTCTTCTTTTCATTCTTCTTCTTCTTTTCATTCTTCTTCTTTTCATTCTTCTTCTTCTTTTCATTCTTCTTTTCATTCTTCTTCTTCTTCTTTTCATTCTTCTTCTTCTTTTCATTCTTCTTTTCATTCTTCTTCTTCTTCTTTTCATTCTTCTTCTTCTTTTCATTCTTCTTTTCATTCTTCTTCTTCTTTTCATTCTTCTTCTTCTTCTTCTTTTCATTCTTCTTTTCATTCTTCTCATTCTTCTTTTCATTCTTCTCATTCTTCTTTTCATTCTTCTTTTCATTCTTCTTCTCATTCTTCTTTTCATTCTTCTTCTTCTTCTTTTCATTCTTCTTCTTCTTTTCATTCTTCTTTTCATTCTTCTTCTTCTTCTTTTCATTCTTCTTTTCATTCTTCTTCTTCTTCTTTTCATTCTTCTTCCTCTTTTCATTCTTCTTTTCATTCTT